>NC_092734.1:43597342-43734842 GCF_047496885.1 Scyliorhinus torazame | reverse complement strand
TTTGTTTATGTGTGTGTGTGTTTTTGTTTTTGTGTGTGTGTGAGTGTGTCTGTTTGTTTTTGTGTGTGTGTATTTTATTGTTTTTGTGTGTGTGTGTGTGTTTTTGTTTGTGTGTGTGTGTTTGTGTGTGTGTTTGTTTGTGTGTGTGTGTGTATGTGTTTTTTTGTTTATGTGTGTGTGTGTGTTTTTGCTTTTGTGTGTGTGTGTGTGTATGTTTTTGTGTGTGTGTGTGTTTTTGTGTGTGTGAGTGTGTTTTTGTTTTGTGTGTGTGTTTTTTGTGTGTGTGTTTGTTTTTGTGTGTGTGTGTGTTTTTGTTTTTGTGTATGTGTGTGTGTTTTTGTTTTTGTGTGTGTGTTTGTGTGTGTTTGTTTTTGTGTGTGTGTGTGTGTTTTTGTTTTTGTGTGTGTGTTTGTTTTTGTGTGTGTGTGTATGTGTGTGAGTTTGTTTTTGTGTGTGTGTGTGTGTTTTTGTTTTTGTGTGTGTGTCTGTGTGTTTGTTTTTGTGTGTGTGTGTTTTTTTGTTTTCGTGTGTGTGAGTGTTTTTGTTTTTGTGCGTGTGTGTTTTTTTTGTTTTTGCGTGTGTGTTTATTTTTTTGTGTGTGTGTTTTTGTTTTTGTGTGTTTTTGTTTGTGTGTGTGTTTTGTTTTTGTGTGTGTGTTTTTTGTGTGTGTGTGTGTGTTTTTGTTTTTTGTGTGTGTGTGTGTTTGTTTTTATGTGTGTGTGTGTTTTTGTTTTTGTGTATGTGTGTGTGTTTTTGTTTTTGTGTGTGTGTTTGTGTTTTTGTTTTTGTGTGTGTGTTTGTGTGTGTGTGTTTGTTTTTGTGTGTGTGTGTATGTGTGTGTGTTTGTTATTGTGTGTGTGTGTGTGTGTTTTTGTTTTTGTGTGCGTGTCTGTGTGTTTGTTTTTGTGTGTGTGTGTGTTTTTGTTTATGTGTGTGTGTGTTTATGTTTTTGTGTCTGTGTGTGTTTTTTTGTTGGTGTGTGTGTGTGCGTGTGTTTGTTTTTGTGTGTGTGTGTGTGTTTGTCTTTGTCTGAGTGTGTTTTTGTTTTTGTTTGTGTTTTTGCGTGTGTGAGTGTGTTTTTGTTTTTGTGTGCGTTTTTTTTTGTTTTTGTGTGTGTGTGTGTTTGTTTTTGTGTGTGTGTGTGTTTGTTTTTGTTTTTGTGTGTGTGTTTGTTTTTGCGCATGTGCGTCTTTTTCTTTTTGTGTGTGTGTGTGTATGTTTTTGTGTGTGTGTGTGTTTTTGTGTGTGTGAGTATGTTTTTGTTTTGTGTGCGTGTTTTTTTGTTTTTGTGTGTGTGTGTGTTTTTGTTTTTGTGTCTGTGTGTGTTTTTTTGTTGGTGTGTGTGTGTGAGTGTGTTTGTTTTTGTGTGTGTGTTTTTGTTTGTTTTTGTCTGAGTGTGTATTTGTTTTTGTTTGTGTTTTTGTGTGTGTGAGTGTGTTTTTGTTTTGTGTGCGTGTTTTTTTGTTATTGTGTGTGTGTGTGTGTTTTTGTTTTTGTGTGTGTGTCTGTGTGTTTGTTTTTGTGTGTGTGTGTGTTTTTGTTTATGTGTGTGTGTGTTTTTGTTTTTGTGTCTGTGTGTGTTTTTTTGTTGGTGTGTGTGCGTGTGTTTGTTTTTGTGTGTGTGTGTGTGTTTGTCTTTGTCTGAGTGTGTTTTTGTTTTTGTTTGTGTTTTTGTGTGTGTGAGTGTGTTTTTGTTTTGTGTGCGTGTTTTTTTGTTATTGTGTGTGTGTGTGTGTTTTTGTTTTTGTGTGTGTGTCTGTGTGTTTGTTTTTGTGTGTGTGTGTGTTTTTGTTTATGTGTGTGTGTGTTTTTGTTTTTGTGTCTGTGTGTGTTTTTTTGTTGGTGTGTGTGCGTGTGTTTGTTTTTGTGTGTGTGTGTGTGTTTGTCTTTGTCTGAGTGTGTTTTTGTTTTTGTTTGTGTTTTTGTGTGTGTGAGTGTGTTTTTGTTTTTGTGTGCGTGTTTTTTTGTTTTTGTGTGTGTGTGTGTTTGTTTTTGTGTGTGTGTGTGTTTGTTTTTGTTTTTGTGTGTGTGTTTGTTTTTGTGCATGTGCGTCTTTTTCTTTTTGTGTGTGTGTGTATGTTTTTGTGTGTGTGTGTTTTTGTGTGTGTGAGTGTGTTTTTGTTTTGTGTGCGTGTTTTTTTGTTTTTGTGTGTGTGTTTTTGTTTTTGTGTCTGTGTGTGTTTTTTTGTTGGTGTGTGTGTGTGAGTGTGTTTGTTTTTGTGTGTGTGTTTTTGTTTGTTTTTGTCTGAGTGTGTATTTGTTTTTGTTTGTGTTTTTGTGTGTGTGAGTGTGTTTTTGTTTTGTGTGCGTGTTTTTTTGTTATTGTGTGT
This sequence comes from Scyliorhinus torazame, assembly GCF_047496885.1. NCBI lineage: Eukaryota > Metazoa > Chordata > Chondrichthyes > Carcharhiniformes > Scyliorhinidae > Scyliorhinus > Scyliorhinus torazame. Next base: position 43,732,512 of record NC_092734.1, on the reverse strand, counting down.
GTGTGTGTGTTTTTGTTTTTGTGTGTGTGTCTGTGTGTTTGTTTTTGTGTGTGTGTGTGTTTTTGTTTATGTGTGTGTGTGTTTTTGTTTTTGTGTCTGTGTGTGTTTTTTTGTTGGTGTGTGTGCGTGTGTTTGTTTTTGTGTGTGTGTGTGTGTTTGTCTTTGTCTGAGTGTGTTTTTGTTTTTGTTTGTGTTTTTGTGTGTGTGAGTGTGTTTTTGTTTTTGTGTGCGTGTTTTTTTGTTTTTGTGTGTGTGTGTGTTTGTTTTTGTGTGTGTGTGTGTTTGTTTTTGTTTTTGTGTGTGTGTTTGTTTTTGTGCATGTGCGTCTTTTTCTTTTTGTGTGTGTGTGTATGTTTTTGTGTGTGTGTGTTTTTGTGTGTGTGAGTGTGTTTTTGTTTTGTGTGCGTGTTTTTTTGTTTTTGTGTGTGTGTTTTTGTTTTTGTGTCTGTGTGTGTTTTTTTGTTGGTGTGTGTGCGTGAGTGTGTTTGTTTTTGTGTGTGTGTTTTTGTTTGTTTTTGTCTGAGTGTGTATTTGTTTTTGTTTGTGTTTTTGTGTGTGTGAGTGTGTTTTTGTTTTGTGTGCGTGTTTTTTTGTTATTGTGTGTGTTTGTGTCTTTGTTTTTGTATGTGTGTGTGTATGTTTTTGTGTGTGTGTGTGTTTTTGTGTGTGTGAGTGTGTTTTTGTTTTGTGTGCGTGTTTTTTTGTTTTTGTGTATGTGAGTGTTTTTGTCTTTGTGCGTGTGTGGTTTTTTTTGTTTGTGTGTCTGTGTGTGTGTTTTTTTGAGTGTGTGTTTCTGTTTTTGTGTGTTTTTGTTTGTGTGTGTGTGTGTTTTTGCTTTTGTGTGTGTGTGTGTGTTTTTTTGTTGGTGTGTGTGTGTTTTTTTGTTGGTGTGTGTGTTTGTTTGTGTGTGTGTGTGTGTGTTTGTTTTTGTCTGTGTGTGTTTTTGTTTTTGTTTGTGTTTTTGTGTGTGTGAGTATGTTTTTGTTTTGTGTGCGTGTTTTTTTGTTTTTGTGTGTGTGTGTGTTTTTGTTTTTGTGTCTGTGTGTGTTTTTTTGTTGGTGTGTGTGTGTGAGTGTGTTTGTTTTTGTGTGTGTGTTTTTGTTTGTTTTTGTCTGAGTGTGTATTTGTTTTTGTTTGTGTTTTTGTGTGTGTGAGTGTGTTTTTGTTTTGTGTGCGTGTTTTTTTGTTATTGTGTGTGTGTGTGTGTTTTTGTTTTTGTGTGTGTGTCTGTGTGTTTGTTTTTGTGTGTGTGTGTGTTTTTGTTTATGTGTGTGTGTGTTTTTGTTTTTGTGTCTGTGTGTGTTTTTTTGTTGGTGTGTGTGCGTGTGTTTGTTTTTGTGTGTGTGTGTGTGTTTGTCTTTGTCTGAGTGTGTTTTTGTTTTTGTTTGTGTTTTTGTGTGTGTGAGTGTGTTTTTGTTTTTGTGTGCGTGTTTTTTTGTTTTTGTGTGTGTGTGTGTTTGTTTTTGTGTGTGTGTGTGTTTGTTTTTGTTTTTGTGTGTGTGTTTGTTTTTGTGCATGTGCGTCTTTTTCTTTTTGTGTGTGTGTGTATGTTTTTGTGTGTGTGTGTTTTTGTGTGTGTGAGTGTGTTTTTGTTTTGTGTGCGTGTTTTTTTGTTTTTGTGTGTGTGTTTTTGTTTTTGTGTCTGTGTGTGTTTTTTTGTTGGTGTGTGTGTGTGAGTGTGTTTGTTTTTGTGTGTGTGTTTTTGTTTGTTTTTGTCTGAGTGTGTATTTGTTTTTGTTTGTGTTTTTGTGTGTGTGAGTGTGTTTTTGTTTTGTGTGCGTGTTTTTTTGTTATTGTGTGTGTGTGTGTGTTTTTGTTTTTGTGTGTGTGTCTGTGTGTTTGTTTTTGTGTGTGTGTGTGTTTTTGTTTATGTGTGTGTGTGTTTTTGTTTTTGTGTCTGTGTGTGTTTTTTTGTTGGTGTGTGTGCGTGTGTTTGTTTTTGTGTGTGTGTGTGTGTTTGTCTTTGTCTGAGTGTGTTTTTGTTTTTGTTTGTGTTTTTGTGTGTGTGAGTGTGTTTTTGTTTTTGTGTGCGTGTTTTTTTGTTTTTGTGTGTGTGTGTGTTTGTTTTTGTGTGTGTGTGTGTTTGTTTTTGTTTTTGTGTGTGTGTTTGTTTTTGTGCATGTGCGTCTTTTTCTTTTTGTGTGTGTGTGTATGTTTTTGTGTGTGTGTGTTTTTGTGTGTGTGAGTGTGTTTTTGTTTTGTGTGCGTGTTTTTTTGTTTTTGTGTGTGTGTTTTTGTTTTTGTGTCTGTGTGTGTTTTTTTGTTGGTGTGTGTGCGTGAGTGTGTTTGTTTTTGTGTGTGTGTTTTTGTTTGTTTTTGTCTGAGTGTGTATTTGTTTTTGTTTGTGTTTTTGTGTGTGTGAGTGTGTTTTTGTTTTGTGTGCGTGTTTTTTTGTTATTGTGTGTGTTTGTGTCTTTGTTTTTGTATGTGTGTGTGTATGTTTTTGTGTGTGTGTGTGTTTTTGTGTGTGTGAGTGTGTTTTTGTTTTGTGTGCGTGTTTTTTTGTTTTTGTGTATGTGAGTGTTTTTGTCTTTGTGCGTGTGTGGTTTTTTTTGTTTGTGTGTCTGTGTGTGTGTTTTTTTGAGTGTGTGTTTCTGTTTTTGTGTGTTTTTGTTTGTGTGTGTGTGTGTTTTTGCTTTTGTGTGTGTGTGTGTGTTTTTTTGTTGGTGTGTGTGTGTTTTTTTGTTGGTGTGTGTGTTTGTTTGTGTGTGTGTGTGTGTGTTTGTTTTTGTCTGTGTGTGTTTTTGTTTTTGTTTGTGTTTTTGTGTGTGTGAGTGTGTTTTTGTTTTTGTGTGCGTGTTTTTTTGTTTTTGTGTGTGTGTGTGTGTTTGTTTTTGTGTGTGTGTGTGTTTGTTTTTGTTTTTGTGTGAGTGTTTGTTTTTGTGCATGTGCGTCTTTTTCTTTGTGTGTGTGTGTGTATGTTTTTGTGTGTGTGTGTGTTTTTGTGTGTGTGAGTGTGTTTTTGTTTTGTGTGCGTGTTTTTTTGTTTTTGTGTGTGTGAGTGTTTTTGTTTTTGTGCGTGAGTGTTTTTTTTCTTTTTGTGTGTGTGTCTGTGTGTGTGTTTTTTTGTTTGTGTGTGTGTGTTTGTTTTTTTGTGTGTGTGTTTCTGTTTTTGTGTGTTTTTGTTTGTGTGTGTGTGTGTTTTTGCTTTTGTGTGTGTGTGTGTTTTGTTTTTGTGTGTGTGTTTTTTGTGTGTGTGTGTGTGTGTTTGTTTTTGTTTTTGTGTGTGTGTTTGTTTTTGTGCGTGTGCGTCTTTTTCTTTTTGTTTGTGTGTGTGTTTGTTTTTGTGTGTGTGTGTTTTTGTGTGTGTGAGTGTGTTTTTGTTTTGTGTGCGTGTTTTTTTGTTTTTCTGTGTGAGTGTTTTTGTTTTGTGCATGTGTGTTTTTTTTGTTTTTGTGTGTGTGTGTGTTTTTGTGTGTGTGAGTGTGTTTTTGTTTTGTGTGCGTGTTTTTTTGTTTTTGTGTGTGTGAGTGTTTTTGTTTTGTGCGTGTGTTTGTTTTTGTGTGTGTGTGTGTTTTCGTTTTTGTGTGTGTTTGTATGTGTGTGTCTGTTTTTGTTTTTGTGTATGTGTGTTTTTTGTTTGTGTGTGCGTGTGTGTGTGCGTGTTTATTTTTGTGTGTGTGTTTGTGTGTGTGTGTGTTTGTTTTTGTGTGTGTGTGTTTTTTTTTTGTGTGTGTGTTTTTGTTTGTGTGTGTGAGTGTGTTTGTTTTGTGTGTGTGTGTGTATGTGTGTGTTTTTGTATTTTTGTGCGTGTGTGTTTTTTTGTGTGTGTGTCTGTGTGTGTGTGTGTCTTTGTTTATGTGTGTGTGTGTTTTTGTTTTTGTGTGTGTGTGAGTGTGTCTGTTTGTTTTTGTGTGTGTGTATTTTATTGTTTTTGTGTGTGTGTGTGTGTTTTTGTTTGTGTGTGTGTGTTTGTGTGTGTGTTTGTTTGTGTGTGTGTGTGTATGTGTTTTTTTGTTTATGTGTGTGTGTGTGTTTTTGCTTTTGTGTGTGTGTGTGTGTATGTTTTTGTGTGTGTGTGTGTTTTTGTGTGTGTGAGTGTGTTTTTGTTTTGTGTGTGTGTTTTTTGTGTGTGTGTTTGTTTTTGTGTGTGTGTGTGTTTTTGTTTTTGTGTATGTGTGTGTGTTTTTGTTTTTGTGTGTGTGTTTGTGTGTGTTTGTTTTTGTGTGTGTGTGTGTGTTTTTGTTTTTGTGTGTGTGTTTGTTTTTGTGTGTGTGTGTATGTGTGTGAGTTTGTTTTTGTGTGTGTGTGTGTGTTTTTGTTTTTGTGTGTGTGTCTGTGTGTTTGTTTTTGTGTGTGTGTGTTTTTTTGTTTTCGTGTGTGTGAGTGTTTTTGTTTTTGTGCGTGTGTGTTTTTTTTGTTTTTGCGTGTGTGTTTATTTTTTTGTGTGTGTGTTTTTGTTTTTGTGTGTTTTTGTTTGTGTGTGTGTTTTGTTTTTGTGTGTGTGTTTTTTGTGTGTGTGTGTGTGTTTTTGTTTTTTGTGTGTGTGTGTGTTTGTTTTTATGTGTGTGTGTGTTTTTGTTTTTGTGTATGTGTGTGTGTTTTTGTTTTTGTGTGTGTGTTTGTGTTTTTGTTTTTGTGTGTGTGTTTGTGTGTGTGTGTTTGTTTTTGTGTGTCTGTGTATGTGTGTGTGTTTGTTATTGTGTGTGTGTGTGTGTGTTTTTGTTTTTGTGTGCGTGTCTGTGTGTTTGTTTTTGTGTGTGTGTGTGTTTTTGTTTATGTGTGTGTGTGTTTATGTTTTTGTGTCTGTGTGTGTTTTTTTGTTGGTGTGTGTGTGTGCGTGTGTTTGTTTTTGTGTGTGTGTGTGTGTTTGTCTTTGTCTGAGTGTGTTTTTGTTTTTGTTTGTGTTTTTGCGTGTGTGAGTGTGTTTTTGTTTTTGTGTGCGTTTTTTTTTGTTTTTGTGTGTGTGTGTGTTTGTTTTTGTGTGTGTGTGTGTTTGTTTTTGTTTTTGTGTGTGTGTTTGTTTTTGCGCATGTGCGTCTTTTTCTTTTTGTGTGTGTGTGTGTATGTTTTTGTGTGTGTGTGTGTTTTTGTGTGTGTGAGTATGTTTTTGTTTTGTGTGCGTGTTTTTTTGTTTTTGTGTGTGTGTGTGTTTTTGTTTTTGTGTCTGTGTGTGTTTTTTTGTTGGTGTGTGTGTGTGAGTGTGTTTGTTTTTGTGTGTGTGTTTTTGTTTGTTTTTGTCTGAGTGTGTATTTGTTTTTGTTTGTGTTTTTGTGTGTGTGAGTGTGTTTTTGTTTTGTGTGCGTGTTTTTTTGTTATTGTGTGTGTGTGTGTGTTTTTGTTTTTGTGTGTGTGTCTGTGTGTTTGTTTTTGTGTGTGTGTGTGTTTTTGTTTATGTGTGTGTGTGTTTTTGTTTTTGTGTCTGTGTGTGTTTTTTTGTTGGTGTGTGTGCGTGTGTTTGTTTTTGTGTGTGTGTGTGTGTTTGTCTTTGTCTGAGTGTGTTTTTGTTTTTGTTTGTGTTTTTGTGTGTGTGAGTGTGTTTTTGTTTTGTGTGCGTGTTTTTTTGTTATTGTGTGTGTGTGTGTGTTTTTGTTTTTGTGTGTGTGTCTGTGTGTTTGTTTTTGTGTGTGTGTGTGTTTTTGTTTATGTGTGTGTGTGTTTTTGTTTTTGTGTCTGTGTGTGTTTTTTTGTTGGTGTGTGTGCGTGTGTTTGTTTTTGTGTGTGTGTGTGTGTTTGTCTTTGTCTGAGTGTGTTTTTGTTTTTGTTTGTGTTTTTGTGTGTGTGAGTGTGTTTTTGTTTTTGTGTGCGTGTTTTTTTGTTTTTGTGTGTGTGTGTGTTTGTTTTTGTGTGTGTGTGTGTTTGTTTTTGTTTTTGTGTGTGTGTTTGTTTTTGTGCATGTGCGTCTTTTTCTTTTTGTGTGTGTGTGTATGTTTTTGTGTGTGTGTGTTTTTGTGTGTGTGAGTGTGTTTTTGTTTTGTGTGCGTGTTTTTTTGTTTTTGTGTGTGTGTTTTTGTTTTTGTGTCTGTGTGTGTTTTTTTGTTGGTGTGTGTGTGTGAGTGTGTTTGTTTTTGTGTGTGTGTTTTTGTTTGTTTTTGTCTGAGTGTGTATTTGTTTTTGTTTGTGTTTTTGTGTGTGTGAGTGTGTTTTTGTTTTGTGTGCGTGTTTTTTTGTTATTGTGTGTGTGTGTGTGTTTTTGTTTTTGTGTGTGTGTCTGTGTGTTTGTTTTTGTGTGTGTGTGTTTTTGTTTATGTGTGTGTGTGTTTTTGTTTTTGTGTCTGTGTGTGTTTTTTTGTTGGTGTGTGTGCGTGTGTTTGTTTTTGTGTGTGTGTGTGTGTTTGTCTTTGTCTGAGTGTGTTTTTGTTTTTGTTTGTGTTTTTGTGTGTGTGAGTGTGTTTTTGTTTTTGTGTGCGTGTTTTTTTGTTTTTGTGTGTGTGTGTGTTTGTTTTTGTGTGTGTGTGTGTTTGTTTTTGTTTTTGTGTGTGTGTTTGTTTTTGTGCATGTGCGTCTTTTTCTTTTTGTGTGTGTGTGTATGTTTTTGTGTGTGTGTGTTTTTGTGTGTGTGAGTGTGTTTTTGTTTTGTGTGCGTGTTTTTTTGTTTTTGTGTGTGTGTTTTTGTTTTTGTGTCTGTGTGTGTTTTTTTGTTGGTGTGTGTGCGTGAGTGTGTTTGTTTTTGTGTGTGTGTTTTTGTTTGTTTTTGTCTGAGTGTGTATTTGTTTTTGTTTGTGTTTTTGTGTGTGTGAGTGTGTTTTTGTTTTGTGTGCGTGTTTTTTTGTTATTGTGTGTGTTTGTGTCTTTGTTTTTGTATGTGTGTGTGTATGTTTTTGTGTGTGTGTGTGTTTTTGTGTGTGTGAGTGTGTTTTTGTTTTGTGTGCGTGTTTTTTTGTTTTTGTGTATGTGAGTGTTTTTGTCTTTGTGCGTGTGTGGTTTTTTTTGTTTGTGTGTCTGTGTGTGTGTTTTTTTGAGTGTGTGTTTCTGTTTTTGTGTGTTTTTGTTTGTGTGTGTGTGTGTTTTTGCTTTTGTGTGTGTGTGTGTTTTTTTGTTGGTGTGTGTGTGTTTTTTTGTTGGTGTGTGTGTTTGTTTGTGTGTGTGTGTGTGTGTTTGTTTTTGTCTGTGTGTGTTTTTGTTTTTGTTTGTGTTTTTGTGTGTGTGAGTATGTTTTTGTTTTGTGTGCGTGTTTTTTTGTTTTTGTGTGTGTGTGTGTTTTTGTTTTTGTGTCTGTGTGTGTTTTTTTGTTGGTGTGTGTGTGTGAGTGTGTTTGTTTTTGTGTGTGTGTTTTTGTTTGTTTTTGTCTGAGTGTGTATTTGTTTTTGTTTGTGTTTTTGTGTGTGTGAGTGTGTTTTTGTTTTGTGTGCGTGTTTTTTTGTTATTGTGTGTGTGTGTGTGTTTTTGTTTTTGTGTGTGTGTCTGTGTGTTTGTTTTTGTGTGTGTGTGTGTTTTTGTTTATGTGTGTGTGTGTTTTTGTTTTTGTGTCTGTGTGTGTTTTTTTGTTGGTGTGTGTGCGTGTGTTTGTTTTTGTGTGTGTGTGTGTGTTTGTCTTTGTCTGAGTGTGTTTTTGTTTTTGTTTGTGTTTTTGTGTGTGTGAGTGTGTTTTTGTTTTTGTGTGCGTGTTTTTTTGTTTTTGTGTGTGTGTGTGTTTGTTTTTGTGTGTGTGTGTGTTTGTTTTTGTTTTTGTGTGTGTGTTTGTTTTTGTGCATGTGCGTCTTTTTCTTTTTGTGTGTGTGTGTATGTTTTTGTGTGTGTGTGTTTTTGTGTGTGTGAGTGTGTTTTTGTTTTGTGTGCGTGTTTTTTTGTTTTTGTGTGTGTGTTTTTGTTTTTGTGTCTGTGTGTGTTTTTTTGTTGGTGTGTGTGTGTGAGTGTGTTTGTTTTTGTGTGTGTGTTTTTGTTTGTTTTTGTCTGAGTGTGTATTTGTTTTTGTTTGTGTTTTTGTGTGTGTGAGTGTGTTTTTGTTTTGTGTGCGTGTTTTTTTGTTATTGTGTGTGTGTGTGTGTTTTTGTTTTTGTGTGTGTGTCTGTGTGTTTGTTTTTGTGTGTGTGTGTGTTTTTGTTTATGTGTGTGTGTGTTTTTGTTTTTGTGTCTGTGTGTGTTTTTTTGTTGGTGTGTGTGCGTGTGTTTGTTTTTGTGTGTGTGTGTGTGTTTGTCTTTGTCTGAGTGTGTTTTTGTTTTTGTTTGTGTTTTTGTGTGTGTGAGTGTGTTTTTGTTTTTGTGTGCGTGTTTTTTTGTTTTTGTGTGTGTGTGTGTTTGTTTTTGTGTGTGTGTGTGTTTGTTTTTGTTTTTGTGTGTGTGTTTGTTTTTGTGCATGTGCGTCTTTTTCTTTTTGTGTGTGTGTGTATGTTTTTGTGTGTGTGTGTTTTTGTGTGTGTGAGTGTGTTTTTGTTTTGTGTGCGTGTTTTTTTGTTTTTGTGTGTGTGTTTTTGTTTTTGTGTCTGTGTGTGTTTTTTTGTTGGTGTGTGTGCGTGAGTGTGTTTGTTTTTGTGTGTGTGTTTTTGTTTGTTTTTGTCTGAGTGTGTATTTGTTTTTGTTTGTGTTTTTGTGTGTGTGAGTGTGTTTTTGTTTTGTGTGCGTGTTTTTTTGTTATTGTGTGTGTTTGTGTCTTTGTTTTTGTATGTGTGTGTGTATGTTTTTGTGTGTGTGTGTGTTTTTGTGTGTGTGAGTGTGTTTTTGTTTTGTGTGCGTGTTTTTTTGTTTTTGTGTATGTGAGTGTTTTTGTCTTTGTGCGTGTGTGGTTTTTTTTGTTTGTGTGTCTGTGTGTGTGTTTTTTTGAGTGTGTGTTTCTGTTTTTGTGTGTTTTTGTTTGTGTGTGTGTGTGTTTTTGCTTTTGTGTGTGTGTGTGTGTTTTTTTGTTGGTGTGTGTGTGTTTTTTTGTTGGTGTGTGTGTTTGTGTGTGTGTGTGTGTGTTTGTTTTTGTCTGTGTGTGTTTTTGTTTTTGTTTGTGTTTTTGTGTGTGTGAGTGTGTTTTTGTTTTTGTGTGCGTGTTTTTTTGTTTTTGTGTGTGTGTGTGTGTTTGTTTTTGTGTGTGTGTGTGTTTGTTTTTGTTTTTGTGTGAGTGTTTGTTTTTGTGCATGTGCGTCTTTTTCTTTGTGTGTGTGTGTGTATGTTTTTGTGTGTGTGTGTGTTTTTGTGTGTGTGAGTGTGTTTTTGTTTTGTGTGCGTGTTTTTTTGTTTTTGTGTGTGTGAGTGTTTTTGTTTTTGTGCGTGAGTGTTTTTTTTCTTTTTGTGTGTGTGTCTGTGTGTGTGTTTTTTTGTTTGTGTGTGTGTGTTTGTTTTTTTGTGTGTGTGTTTCTGTTTTTGTGTGTTTTTGTTTGTGTGTGTGTGTGTTTTTGCTTTTGTGTGTGTGTGTGTTTTGTTTTTGTGTGTGTGTTTTTTGTGTGTGTGTGTGTGTGTTTGTTTTTGTTTTTGTGTGTGTGTTTGTTTTTGTGCGTGTGCGTCTTTTTCTTTTTGTTTGTGTGTGTGTTTGTTTTTGTGTGTGTGTGTTTTTGTGTGTGTGAGTGTGTTTTTGTTTTGTGTGCGTGTTTTTTTGTTTTTCTGTGTGAGTGTTTTTGTTTTGTGCATGTGTGTTTTTTTTGTTTTTGTGTGTGTGTGTGTTTTTGTGTGTGTGAGTGTGTTTTTGTTTTGTGTGCGTGTTTTTTTGTTTTTGTGTGTGTGAGTGTTTTTGTTTTGTGCGTGTGTTTGTTTTTGTGTGTGTGTGTGTTTTCGTTTTTGTGTGTGTTTGTATGTGTGTGTCTGTTTTTGTTTTTGTGTATGTGTGTTTTTTGTTTGTGTGTGCGTGTGTGTGTGCGTGTTTATTTTTGTGTGTGTGTTTGTGTGTGTGTGTGTTTGTTTTTGTGTGTGTGTGTTTTTTTTTTGTGTGTGTGTTTTTGTTTGTGTGTGTGAGTGTGTTTGTTTTGTGTGTGTGTGTGTATGTGTGTGTTTTTGTATTTTTGTGCGTGTGTGTTTTTTTGTGTGTGTGTCTGTGTGTGTGTGTGTCTTTGTTTATGTGTGTGTGTGTTTTTGTTTTTGTGTGTGTGTGAGTGTGTCTGTTTGTTTTTGTGTGTGTGTATTTTATTGTTTTTGTGTGTGTGTGTGTGTTTTTGTTTGTGTGTGTGTGTTTGTGTGTGTGTTTGTTTGTGTGTGTGTGTGTATGTGTTTTTTTGTTTATGTGTGTGTGTGTGTTTTTGCTTTTGTGTGTGTGTGTGTGTATGTTTTTGTGTGTGTGTGTGTTTTTGTGTGTGTGAGTGTGTTTTTGTTTTGTGTGTGTGTTTTTTGTGTGTGTGTTTGTTTTTGTGTGTGTGTGTGTTTTTGTTTTTGTGTATGTGTGTGTGTTTTTGTTTTTGTGTGTGTGTTTGTGTGTGTTTGTTTTTGTGTGTGTGTGTGTGTTTTTGTTTTTGTGTGTGTGTTTGTTTTTGTGTGTGTGTGTATGTGTGTGAGTTTGTTTTTGTGTGTGTGTGTGTGTTTTTGTTTTTGTGTGTGTGTCTGTGTGTTTGTTTTTGTGTGTGTGTGTTTTTTTGTTTTCGTGTGTGTGAGTGTTTTTGTTTTTGTGCGTGTGTGTTTTTTTTGTTTTTGCGTGTGTGTTTATTTTTTTGTGTGTGTGTTTTTGTTTTTGTGTGTTTTTGTTTGTGTGTGTGTTTTGTTTTTGTGTGTGTGTTTTTTGTGTGTGTGTGTGTGTTTTTGTTTTTTGTGTGTGTGTGTGTTTGTTTTTATGTGTGTGTGTGTTTTTGTTTTTGTGTATGTGTGTGTGTTTTTGTTTTTGTGTGTGTGTTTGTGTTTTTGTTTTTGTGTGTGTGTTTGTGTGTGTGTGTTTGTTTTTGTGTGTCTGTGTATGTGTGTGTGTTTGTTATTGTGTGTGTGTGTGTGTGTTTTTGTTTTTGTGTGCGTGTCTGTGTGTTTGTTTTTGTGTGTGTGTGTGTTTTTGTTTATGTGTGTGTGTGTTTATGTTTTTGTGTCTGTGTGTGTTTTTTTGTTGGTGTGTGTGTGTGCGTGTGTTTGTTTTTGTGTGTGTGTGTGTGTTTGTCTTTGTCTGAGTGTGTTTTTGTTTTTGTTTGTGTTTTTGCGTGTGTGAGTGTGTTTTTGTTTTTGTGTGCGTTTTTTTTTGTTTTTGTGTGTGTGTGTGTTTGTTTTTGTGTGTGTGTGTGTTTGTTTTTGTTTTTGTGTGTGTGTTTGTTTTTGCGCATGTGCGTCTTTTTCTTTTTGTGTGTGTGTGTGTATGTTTTTGTGTGTGTGTGTGTTTTTGTGTGTGTGAGTATGTTTTTGTTTTGTGTGCGTGTTTTTTTGTTTTTGTGTGTGTGTGTGTTTTTGTTTTTGTGTCTGTGTGTGTTTTTTTGTTGGTGTGTGTGTGTGAGTGTGTTTGTTTTTGTGTGTGTGTTTTTGTTTGTTTTTGTCTGAGTGTGTATTTGTTTTTGTTTGTGTTTTTGTGTGTGTGAGTGTGTTTTTGTTTTGTGTGCGTGTTTTTTTGTTATTGTGTGTGTGTGTGTGTTTTTGTTTTTGTGTGTGTGTCTGTGTGTTTGTTTTTGTGTGTGTGTGTGTTTTTGTTTATGTGTGTGTGTGTTTTTGTTTTTGTGTCTGTGTGTGTTTTTTTGTTGGTGTGTGTGCGTGTGTTTGTTTTTGTGTGTGTGTGTGTGTTTGTCTTTGTCTGAGTGTGTTTTTGTTTTTGTTTGTGTTTTTGTGTGTGTGAGTGTGTTTTTGTTTTGTGTGCGTGTTTTTTTGTTATTGTGTGTGTGTGTGTGTTTTTGTTTTTGTGTGTGTGTCTGTGTGTTTGTTTTTGTGTGTGTGTGTGTTTTTGTTTATGTGTGTGTGTGTTTTTGTTTTTGTGTCTGTGTGTGTTTTTTTGTTGGTGTGTGTGCGTGTGTTTGTTTTTGTGTGTGTGTGTGTGTTTGTCTTTGTCTGAGTGTGTTTTTGTTTTTGTTTGTGTTTTTGTGTGTGTGAGTGTGTTTTTGTTTTTGTGTGCGTGTTTTTTTGTTTTTGTGTGTGTGTGTGTTTGTTTTTGTGTGTGTGTGTGTTTGTTTTTGTTTTTGTGTGTGTGTTTGTTTTTGTGCATGTGCGTCTTTTTCTTTTTGTGTGTGTGTGTATGTTTTTGTGTGTGTGTGTTTTTGTGTGTGTGAGTGTGTTTTTGTTTTGTGTGCGTGTTTTTTTGTTTTTGTGTGTGTGTTTTTGTTTTTGTGTCTGTGTGTGTTTTTTTGTTGGTGTGTGTGTGTGAGTGTGTTTGTTTTTGTGTGTGTGTTTTTGTTTGTTTTTGTCTGAGTGTGTATTTGTTTTTGTTTGTGTTTTTGTGTGTGTGAGTGTGTTTTTGTTTTGTGTGCGTGTTTTTTTGTTATTGTGTGTGTGTGTGTGTTTTTGTTTTTGTGTGTGTGTCTGTGTGTTTGTTTTTGTGTGTGTGTGTGTTTTTGTTTATGTGTGTGTGTGTTTTTGTTTTTGTGTCTGTGTGTGTTTTTTTGTTGGTGTGTGTGCGTGTGTTTGTTTTTGTGTGTGTGTGTGTGTTTGTCTTTGTCTGAGTGTGTTTTTGTTTTTGTTTGTGTTTTTGTGTGTGTGAGTGTGTTTTTGTTTTTGTGTGCGTGTTTTTTTGTTTTTGTGTGTGTGTGTGTTTGTTTTTGTGTGTGTGTGTGTTTGTTTTTGTTTTTGTGTGTGTGTTTGTTTTTGTGCATGTGCGTCTTTTTCTTTTTGTGTGTGTGTGTATGTTTTTGTGTGTGTGTGTTTTTGTGTGTGTGAGTGTGTTTTTGTTTTGTGTGCGTGTTTTTTTGTTTTTGTGTGTGTGTTTTTGTTTTTGTGTCTGTGTGTGTTTTTTTGTTGGTGTGTGTGCGTGAGTGTGTTTGTTTTTGTGTGTGTGTTTTTGTTTGTTTTTGTCTGAGTGTGTATTTGTTTTTGTTTGTGTTTTTGTGTGTGTGAGTGTGTTTTTGTTTTGTGTGCGTGTTTTTTTGTTATTGTGTGTGTTTGTGTCTTTGTTTTTGTATGTGTGTGTGTATGTTTTTGTGTGTGTGTGTGTTTTTGTGTGTGTGAGTGTGTTTTTGTTTTGTGTGCGTGTTTTTTTGTTTTTGTGTATGTGAGTGTTTTTGTCTTTGTGCGTGTGTGGTTTTTTTTGTTTGTGTGTCTGTGTGTGTGTTTTTTTGAGTGTGTGTTTCTGTTTTTGTGTGTTTTTGTTTGTGTGTGTGTGTGTTTTTGCTTTTGTGTGTGTGTGTGTGTTTTTTTGTTGGTGTGTGTGTGTTTTTTTGTTGGTGTGTGTGTTTGTTTGTGTGTGTGTGTGTGTGTTTGTTTTTGTCTGTGTGTGTTTTTGTTTTTGTTTGTGTTTTTGTCTGTGTGAGTATGTTTTTGTTTTGTGTGCGTGTTTTTTTGTTTTTGTGTGTGTGTGTGTTTTTGTTTTTGTGTCTGTGTGTGTTTTTTTGTTGGTGTGTGTGTGTGAGTGTGTTTGTTTTTGTGTGTGTGTTTTTGTTTGTTTTTGTCTGAGTGTGTATTTGTTTTTGTTTGTGTTTTTGTGTGTGTGAGTGTGTTTTTGTTTTGTGTGCGTGTTTTTTTGTTATTGTGTGTGTGTGTGTGTTTTTGTTTTTGTGTGTGTGTCTGTGTGTTTGTTTTTGTGTGTGTGTGTGTTTTTGTTTATGTGTGTGTGTGTTTTTGTTTTTGTGTCTGTGTGTGTTTTTTTGTTGGTGTGTGTGCGTGTGTTTGTTTTTGTGTGTGTGTGTGTGTTTGTCTTTGTCTGAGTGTGTTTTTGTTTTTGTTTGTGTTTTTGTGTGTGTGAGTGTGTTTTTGTTTTTGTGTGCGTGTTTTTTTGTTTTTGTGTGTGTGTGTGTTTGTTTTTGTGTGTGTGTGTGTTTGTTTTTGTTTTTGTGTGTGTGTTTGTTTTTGTGCATGTGCGTCTTTTTCTTTTTGTGTGTGTGTGTATGTTTTTGTGTGTGTGTGTTTTTGTGTGTGTGAGTGTGTTTTTGTTTTGTGTGCGTGTTTTTTTGTTTTTGTGTGTGTGTTTTTGTTTTTGTGTCTGTGTGTGTTTTTTTGTTGGTGTGTGTGTGTGAGTGTGTTTGTTTTTGTGTGTGTGTTTTTGTTTGTTTTTGTCTGAGTGTGTATTTGTTTTTGTTTGTGTTTTTGTGTGTGTGAGTGTGTTTTTGTTTTGTGTGCGTGTATTTTTGTTATTGTGTGTGTGTGTGTGTTTTTGTTTTTGTGTGTGTGTCTGTGTGTTTGTTTTTGTGTGTGTGTGTGTTTTTGTTTATGTGTGTGTGTGTTTTTGTTTTTGTGTCTGTGTGTGTTTTTTTGTTGGTGTGTGTGCGTGTGTTTGTTTTTGTGTGTGTGTGTGTGTTTGTCTTTGTCTGAGTGTGTTTTTGTTTTTGTTTGTGTTTTTGTGTGTGTGAGTGTGTTTTTGTTTTTGTGTGCGTGTTTTTTTGTTTTTGTGTGTGTGTGTGTTTGTTTTTGTGTGTGTGTGTGTTTGTTTTTGTTTTTGTGTGTGTGTTTGTTTTTGTGCATGTGCGTCTTTTTCTTTTTGTGTGTGTGTGTATGTTTTTGTGTGTGTGTGTTTTTGTGTGTGTGAGTGTGTTTTTGTTTTGTGTGCGTGTTTTTTTGTTTTTGTGTGTGTGTTTTTGTTTTTGTGTCTGTGTGTGTTTTTTTGTTGGTGTGTGTGCGTGAGTGTGTTTGTTTTTGTGTGTGTGTTTTTGTTTGTTTTTGTCTGAGTGTGTATTTGTTTTTGTTTGTGTTTTTGTGTGTGTGAGTGTGTTTTTGTTTTGTGTGCGTGTTTTTTTGTTATTGTGTGTGTTTGTGTCTTTGTTTTTGTATGTGTGTGTGTATGTTTTTGTGTGTGTGTGTGTTTTTGTGTGTGTGAGTGTGTTTTTGTTTTGTGTGCGTGTTTTTTTGTTTTTGTGTATGTGAGTGTTTTTGTCTTTGTGCGTGTGTGGTTTTTTTTGTTTGTGTGTCTGTGTGTGTGTTTTTTTGAGTGTGTGTTTCTGTTTTTGTGTGTTTTTGTTTGTGTGTGTGTGTGTTTTTGCTTTTGTGTGTGTGTGTGTGTTTTTTTGTTGGTGTGTGTGTGTTTTTTTGTTGGTGTGTGTGTTTGTGTGTGTGTGTGTGTGTTTGTTTTTGTCTGTGTGTGTTTTTGTTTTTGTTTGTGTTTTTGTGTGTGTGAGTGTGTTTTTGTTTTTGTGTGCGTGTTTTTTTGTTTTTGTGTGTGTGTGTGTGTTTGTTTTTGTGTGTGTGTGTGTTTGTTTTTGTTTTTGTGTGAGTGTTTGTTTTTGTGCATGTGCGTCTTTTTCTTTGTGTGTGTGTGTGTATGTTTTTGTGTGTGTGTGTGTTTTTGTGTGTGTGAGTGTGTTTTTGTTTTGTGTGCGTGTTTTTTTGTTTTTGTGTGTGTGAGTGTTTTTGTTTTTGTGCGTGAGTGTTTTTTTTCTTTTTGTGTGTGTGTCTGTGTGTGTGTTTTTTTGTTTGTGTGTGTGTGTTTGTTTTTTTGTGTGTGTGTTTCTGTTTTTGTGTGTTTTTGTTTGTGTGTGTGTGTGTTTTTGCTTTTGTGTGTGTGTGTGTTTTGTTTTTGTGTGTGTGTTTTTTGTGTGTGTGTGTGTGTGTTTGTTTTTGTTTTTGTGTGTGTGTTTGTTTTTGTGCGTGTGCGTCTTTTTCTTTTTGTTTGTGTGTGTGTTTGTTTTTGTGTGTGTGTGTTTTTGTGTGTGTGAGTGTGTTTTTGTTTTGTGTGCGTGTTTTTTTGTTTTTCTGTGTGAGTGTTTTTGTTTTGTGCATGTGTGTTTTTTTTGTTTTTGTGTGTGTGTGTGTTTTTGTGTGTGTGAGTGTGTTTTTGTTTTGTGTGCGTGTTTTTTTGTTTTTGTGTGTGTGAGTGTTTTTGTTTTGTGCGTGTGTTTGTTTTTGTGTGTGTGTGTGTTTTCGTTTTTGTGTGTGTTTGTATGTGTGTGTCTGTTTTTGTTTTTGTGTATGTGTGTTTTTTGTTTGTGTGTGCGTGTGTGTGTGCGTGTTTATTTTTGTGTGTGTGTTTGTGTGTGTGTGTGTTTGTTTTTGTGTGTGTGTGTTTTTTTTTTGTGTGTGTGTTTTTGTTTGTGTGTGTGAGTGTGTTTGTTTTGTGTGTGTGTGTGTATGTGTGTGTTTTTGTATTTTTGTGCGTGTGTGTTTTTTTGTGTGTGTGTCTGTGTGTGTGTGTGTCTTTGTTTATGTGTGTGTGTGTTTTTGTTTTTGTGTGTGTGTGAGTGTGTCTGTTTGTTTTTGTGTGTGTGTATTTTATTGTTTTTGTGTGTGTGTGTGTGTTTTTGTTTGTGTGTGTGTGTTTGTGTGTGTGTTTGTTTGTGTGTGTGTGTGTATGTGTTTTTTTGTTTATGTGTGTGTGTGTGTTTTTGCTTTTGTGTGTGTGTGTGTGTATGTTTTTGTGTGTGTGTGTGTTTTTGTGTGTGTGAGTGTGTTTTTGTTTTGTGTGTGTGTTTTTTTTGTGTGTGTTTGTTTTTGTGTGTGTGTGTGTTTTTGTTTTTGTGTATGTGTGTGTGTTTTTGTTTTTGTGTGTGTGTTTGTGTGTGTTTGTTTTTGTGTGTGTGTGTGTGTTTTTGTTTTTGTGTGTGTGTTTGTTTTTGTGTGTGTGTGTATGTGTGTGAGTTTGTTTTTGTGTGTGTGTGTGTGTTTTTGTTTTTGTGTGTGTGTCTGTGTGTTTGTTTTTGTGTGTGTGTGTTTTTTTGTTTTCGTGTGTGTGAGTGTTTTTGTTTTTGTGCGTGTGTGTTTTTTTTGTTTTTGCGTGTGTGTTTATTTTTTTGTGTGTGTGTTTTTGTTTTTGTGTGTTTTTGTTTGTGTGTGTGTTTTGTTTTTGTGTGTGTGTTTTTTGTGTGTGTGTGTGTGTTTTTGTTTTTTGTGTGTGTGTGTGTTTGTTTTTATGTGTGTGTGTGTTTTTGTTTTTGTGTATGTGTGTGTGTTTTTGTTTTTGTGTGTGTGTTTGTGTTTTTGTTTTTGTGTGTGTGTTTGTGTGTGTGTGTTTGTTTTTGTGTGTCTGTGTATGTGTGTGTGTTTGTTATTGTGTGTGTGTGTGTGTGTTTTTGTTTTTGTGTGCGTGTCTGTGTGTTTGTTTTTGTGTGTGTGTGTGTTTTTGTTTATGTGTGTGTGTGTTTATGTTTTTGTGTCTGTGTGTGTTTTTTTGTTGGTGTGTGTGTGTGCGTGTGTTTGTTTTTGTGTGTGTGTGTGTGTTTGTCTTTGTCTGAGTGTGTTTTTGTTTTTGTTTGTGTTTTTGCGTGTGTGAGTGTGTTTTTGTTTTTGTGTGCGTTTTTTTTTGTTTTTGTGTGTGTGTGTGTTTGTTTTTGTGTGTGTGTGTGTTTGTTTTTGTTTTTGTGTGTGTGTTTGTTTTTGCGCATGTGCGTCTTTTTCTTTTTGTGTGTGTGTGTGTATGTTTTTGTGTGTGTGTGTGTTTTTGTGTGTGTGAGTATGTTTTTGTTTTGTGTGCGTGTTTTTTTGTTTTTGTGTGTGTGTGTGTTTTTGTTTTTGTGTCTGTGTGTGTTTTTTTGTTGGTGTGTGTGTGTGAGTGTGTTTGTTTTTGTGTGTGTGTTTTTGTTTGTTTTTGTCTGAGTGTGTATTTGTTTTTGTTTGTGTTTTTGTGTGTGTGAGTGTGTTTTTGTTTTGTGTGCGTGTTTTTTTGTTATTGTGTGTGTGTGTGTGTTTTTGTTTTTGTGTGTGTGTCTGTGTGTTTGTTTTTGTGTGTGTGTGTGTTTTTGTTTATGTGTGTGTGTGTTTTTGTTTTTGTGTCTGTGTGTGTTTTTTTGTTGGTGTGTGTGCGTGTGTTTGTTTTTGTGTGTGTGTGTGTGTTTGTCTTTGTCTGAGTGTGTTTTTGTTTTTGTTTGTGTTTTTGTGTGTGTGAGTGTGTTTTTGTTTTTGTGTGCGTGTTTTTTTGTTTTTGTGTGTGTGTGTGTTTGTTTTTGTGTGTGTGTGTGTTTGTTTTTGTTTTTGTGTGTGTGTTTGTTTTTGTGCATGTGCGTCTTTTTCTTTTTGTGTGTGTGTGTATGTTTTTGTGTGTGTGTGTTTTTGTGTGTGTGAGTGTGTTTTTGTTTTGTGTGCGTGTTTTTTTGTTTTTGTGTGTGTGTTTTTGTTTTTGTGTCTGTGTGTGTTTTTTTGTTGGTGTGTGTGTGTGAGTGTGTTTGTTTTTGTGTGTGTGTTTTTGTTTGTTTTTGTCTGAGTGTGTATTTGTTTTTGTTTGTGTTTTTGTGTGTGTGAGTGTGTTTTTGTTTTGTGTGCGTGTTTTTTTGTTATTGTGTGTGTGTGTGTGTTTTTGTTTTTGTGTGTGTGTCTGTGTGTTTGTTTTTGTGTGTGTGTGTGTTTTTGTTTATGTGTGTGTGTGTTTTTGTTTTTGTGTCTGTGTGTGTTTTTTTGTTGGTGTGTGTGCGTGTGTTTGTTTTTGTGTGTGTGTGTGTGTTTGTCTTTGTCTGAGTGTGTTTTTGTTTTTGTTTGTGTTTTTGTGTGTGTGAGTGTGTTTTTGTTTTTGTGTGCGTGTTTTTTTGTTTTTGTGTGTGTGTGTGTTTGTTTTTGTGTGTGTGTGTGTTTGTTTTTGTTTTTGTGTGTGTGTTTGTTTTTGTGCATGTGCGTCTTTTTCTTTTTGTGTGTGTGTGTATGTTTTTGTGTGTGTGTGTTTTTGTGTGTGTGAGTGTGTTTTTGTTTTGTGTGCGTGTTTTTTTGTTTTTGTGTGTGTGTTTTTGTTTTTGTGTCTGTGTGTGTTTTTTTGTTGGTGTGTGTGCGTGAGTGTGTTTGTTTTTGTGTGTGTGTTTTTGTTTGTTTTTGTCTGAGTGTGTATTTGTTTTTGTTTGTGTTTTTGTGTGTGTGAGTGTGTTTTTGTTTTGTGTGCGTGTTTTTTTGTTATTGTGTGTGTTTGTGTCTTTGTTTTTGTATGTGTGTGTATGTTTTTGTGTGTGTGTGTGTTTTTGTGTGTGTGAGTGTGTTTTTGTTTTGTGTGCGTGTTTTTTTGTTTTTGTGTATGTGAGTGTTTTTGTCTTTGTGCGTGTGTGGTTTTTTTTGTTTGTGTGTCTGTGTGTGTGTTTTTTTGAGTGTGTGTTTCTGTTTTTGTGTGTTTTTGTTTGTGTGTGTGTGTGTTTTTGCTTTTGTGTGTGTGTGTGTGTTTTGTTTTTGTGTGTGTGTTTTTTGTGTGTGTTTGTGTGTGTTTGTTTTTGTTTTTGTGTGTGTGTTTGTTTTTGTGCGTGTGCGTCTTTTTCTTTGTGTGTGTGTGTGTATGTTTGTGTGTGTGTGTGTGTTTTTGTGTGTGTGAGTGTGTTTTTGTTTTGTGTGTGTGTTTTTTGTGTGTGTGTTTGTTTTTGTGTGTGTGTGTGTTTTTGTTTTTGTGTATGTGTGTTTTTTTTGTTTTTGCGTGTGTGTTTATTTTTTTGTGTGTGTGTTTTTGTTTTTGTGTGTTTTTGTTTGTGTGTGTGTGTTTTGTTTTTGTGTGTGTGTTTTGTGTGTGTGTGTGTGTGTTTTTGTTTTTTGTGTGTGTGTGTGTGTTTGTTTTTGTGTGTGTGTGTTTTTGTTTTTGTGTATGTGTGTGTGTTTTTGTTTTTGTGTGTGTGTTTGCGTGTGTGTGTGTGTTTTTGTTTTTGTGTGTATGTGTGTGTTTTTGTTTTTGTGTGTGTGTTTGTGTGTGTGTGTTTGTTTTTGTGTGTGTGTGTATGTGTGTGTGTTTGTTATTGTGTGTGTGTGTGTGTGTTTTTGTTTTTGTGTGTGTGTCTGTGTGTTTGTTTTTGTGTGTGTGTGTTTTTGTTTATGTGTGTGTGTGTTTTTGTTTTTGTGTCTGTGTGTGTTTTTTTGTTGGTGTGTGTGTGTGCGTGTGTTTGTTTTTGTGTGTGTGTGTGTGTTTGTCTTTGTCTGAGTGTGTTTTTGTTTTTGTTTGTGTTTTTGTGTGTGTGAGTGTGTTTTTGTTTTTGTGTGCGTGTTTTTTTGTTTTTGTGTGTGTGTGTGTGTTTGTTTGTGTGTGTGTGTGTGTTTGTTTTTGTTTTTGTGTGTGTGTTTTGAGTTGTCAGGAGTTGGAAGAAATTCGGATCATTCGGGAGGCAGAAGGGGTCATAGATAGCAGCTTCAGGGAATTAGTTACACCAAAGATTGGAGATAGGTGGGTAACTGTAAGAGGGACTGGGAAAAAACAGTCAGTGCAGGGATCCCCTGCGGTCGTTCCCCTGAGAAACAAGTATACCGCTTTGGATACTTGTGGGGGTGGTCGACTTACCAGGCGTAAGCCATGGGGTACGGGCCTCTGGCACGGAGTCTGTCCCTGTTGCTCAGAAGGGAAGGGGGGAGAGGAGCAGAGCATTAGTAATTGGGGACTCTATAGTCAGGGGCGCAGATAGGAGATTTTGTGGGAGCGTGAGAGACTCACGTTTGGTATGTTGCCTCCCAGGTGCAAGGGTACGTGATGTCTCGGATCGTGTTTTCCGGGTCCTTAGGGGGGAGGGGGAGCAGCCCCAAGTTGTGGTCCACATTGGCACCAACGACATAGGTAGGAAAGGGGACAAGGATGTCAGGCAGGCTTTCAGGGAGCTAGGATGGAAGCTCAGAACTAGAACAAACAGAGTTGTTATCTCTGGGTTGTTGCCCGTGCCACGTGATAGTGAGATGAGGAATAGGGAGAGAGAGCATTTAAACACGTGGCTACAGGGATGGTGCAGGCGGGAGGGTTTCAGATTTTTGGATAACTGGGGCTCTTTCTGGGGAAGGTGGGACCTCTACAGACAGGATGGTCTACATCTGAACCTGAGGGGCACAAATATCCTGGGGGGGGAGATTTGTTAGTGCTCTTTGGGGGGGGTTTAAACTAATGCAGCAGGGGCATGGGAACCTGGATTGTAGTTTTAGGGTAAGGGAGAATGAGAGTATAGAGGTCAGGAGCACAGATTTGACGTCGCAGGAGGGGGCCAGCGTTCAGGTAGGTGGTTTGAAGTGTGTCTACTTCAATGCCAGGAGTATACGAAACAAGGTAGGGGAACTGGCAGCGTGGGTTGGTACCTGGGACTTCGATGTTGTGGCCATTTCGGAGACATGGATAGAGCAGGGACAGGAATGGATGTTGCAGGTTCCGGGGTTTAGGTGTTTTAGTAAGCTCAGAGAAGGAGGCAAAAGAGGGGGAGGTGTGGCGCTGCTAGTCAAGAGCAGTATTACGGTGGCGGAGAGGATGCTAGATGGGGACTCTTCTTCCGAGGTAGTATTGGCTGAAGTTAGAAACAGGAAAGGAGAGGTCACCCTGTTGGGAGTTTTTTATAGGCCTCCTAATAGTTCTAGGGATGTAGAGGAAAGGATGGCGAAGATGATTCTGGATATGAGCGAAAGTAACAGGGTAGTTATTATGGGAGACTTTAACTTTCCAAATATTGACTGGAAAAGATATAGTTCGAGTACAATAGATGGGTCGTTTTTTGTACAGTGTGTGCAGGAGGGTTTCCTGAAACAATATGTTGACAGGCCAACAAGAGGCGAGGCCACGTTGGATTTGGTTTTGGGTAATGAACCAGGCCAGGTGTTGGATTTGGAGGTAGGAGAGCACTTTGGGGACAGTGACCACAATTCGGTGACGTTTACGTTAATGATGGAAAGGGATAAGTATACACCGCAGGGCAAGAGTTATAGCTGGGGGAAGGGCAATTATGATGCCATTAGACGTGACTTGGGGGAGATAAGGTGGAGAAGTAGGCTGCAAGTGTTGGGCACACTGGATAAGTGGGGCTTGTTCAAGGATCAGCTACTGCGTGTTCTTGATAAGTATGTACCGGTCAGACAGGGAGGAAGGCGTCGAGCGAAGGAACCGTGGTTTACCAGGGAAGTGGAATCTCTTGTTAAGAGGAAGAAGGAGGCCTATGTGAAGATGAAGTGTGAAGTTTCGGTTGGGGCGATGGATAGTTACAAGGTAGCGAGGAAGGATCTAAAGAGAGAGCTAAGACGAGCAAGGAGGGGACATGAGAAGTATTTGGCAGGAAGGATCAAGGAAAACCCAAAAGCTTTCTATAGGTATGTCAGGAATAAGCGAATGACTAGGGAAAGAGTAGGACCAGTCAAGGACAGGGATGGGAAATTGTGTGTGGAGTCTGAAGAGATAGGCGAGATACTAAATGAATATTTTTCGTCAGTATTCACTCAGGAAAAAGATAATGTTGTGGAGGAGAATGCTGAGCCCCAGGCTAATAGAATAGATGGCATTGAGGTACGTAGGGAAGAGGTGTTGGCAATTCTGGACAGGCTGAAAATAGATAAGTCCCCGGGACCTGATGGGATTCATCCTAGGATTCTATGGGAGGCCAGGGAAGAGATTGCTGGACCTTTGGCTTTGATTTTTATGTCATCATTGGCTACAGGAATAGTGCCAGAGGACTGGAGGACAGCAAATGTGGTCCCTTTGTTCAAAAAGGGGAGCAGAGACAACCCCGGCAACTATAGACCGGTGAGCCTCACGTCTGTAGTGGGTAAAGTCTTGGAGGGGATTATAAGGGACAAGATTTATAATCATCTAGATAGGAATGATATGATCAGGGATAGTCAGCATGGCTTTGTGAAGGATAGGTCATGCCTCACAAACCTTATTGAGTTCTTTGAGAAGGTGACTGAACAGGTAGACGAGGTTAGAGCAGTTGATGTGGTGTTTATGGATTTCAGCAAAGCGTTTGATAAGGTTCCCCACGGTAGGCTATTGCAAAAAATACGGACGCTGGGGATTAAGGGTGATTTAGAGATGTGGATCAGAAATTGGCTAGCTGAAAGAAGACAGAGGGTGGTGGTTGATGGGAAATGTTCAGAATGGAGTACAGTCACAAATGGAGTACCACAAGGATCTGTTCTGGGGCCGTTGCTGTTTGTCATTTTTATCAATGACCTAGAGGAAGGCACAGAAGGGTGGGTGAGTAAATTTGCAGATGATACTAAAGTCGGTGGTGTTGTCGATAGTGTGGAAGGATGTAGCAGGTTACAGAGGGATATAGATAAGCTGCAGAGCTGGGCTGAGAGGTGGCAAATGGAGTTTAATGTAGAGAAGTGTGAGGTGATTCACTTTGGAAGGAATAACAGGAATGCGGAATATTTGGCTAATGGTAAAGTTCTTGAAAGTGTGGCTGAGCAGAGGGATCTAGGTGTCCATGTACATAGATCCCTGAAAGTTGCCACCCAGGTTGATAGGGTTGTGAAGAAGGCCTATGGAGTGTTGGCCTTTATTGGTAGAGGGATTGAGTTCCGGAGTCGGGAGGTCATGTTGCAGCTGTACAGAACTCTGGTCCGGCCGCATTTGGAGTATTGCGTACAGTTCTGGTCACCGCATTATAGGAAGGACGTGGAGGCTTTGGAGCGGGTGCAGAGGAGATTTACCAGGATGTTGCCTGGTATGGAGGGAAAATCTTATGAGGAAAGGCTGACGGACTTGAGGTTGTTTTCGTTGGAGAGAAGAAGGTTAAGAGGAGACTTAATAGAGGCATACAAAATGATCAGGGGGTTGGATAGGGTGGACAGTGAGAGCCTTCTCCCGCGGATGGATATGACTGGCACGAGGGGACATAACTTTAAACTGAGGGGTAATAGATATAGGACAGAGGTCAGAGGTAGGTTCTTTACGCAAAGAGTAGTGAGGCCGTGGAATGCCCTACCTGCTACAGTAGTGAACTCGCCAACATTGAGGGCATTTAAAAGTTTATTGGATAAACATATGGATGATAATGGCATAGTGTAGGTTAGATGGCTTTTGTTTCGGTGCAACATCGTGGGCCGAAGGGCCTGTACTGCGCTGTATTGTTCTATGTTCTATGTTTGTTTTTGTGCATGTGCGTCTTTTTTTTTTTGTGTGTGTGTATGTTTTTGTGTGTGTGTGTGTTTTTGTGTGTGTGAGTGTGTTTTTGTTTTGTGTGCGTCTTTTTTTGTTTTTCTGTGTGTGAGTGTTTTTGTTTTTGTGCGTGTGTGTTTTTTTTGTTTTTGTGTGTGTGTCTGTGTGTGTGTTTTTTTGTGTGTGTGTTTCTGTTTTTGTGTGTTTTTGTTTGTGTGTGTGTGTGTTTTTGCTTTAGTGTGTGTGTGTGTTTTGTTTTTGTGTGTGTGTTTTTTGTGTGTGTGTGTGTGTGTTTGTTTTTGTTTTTGTGTGTATGTTTGTTTTTGTGCATGTGCGTCTTTTTCTTTGTGTGTGTGTGTGTATGTTTTTGTGTGTGTGTGTGTTTTTGTGTGTGAGTGTGTTTTTGTTTTGTGTGCGTGTTTTTTTGTTTTTGTGTGTGTGAGTGTTTTTGTTTTTGTGCGTGTGTGTTTTTTTTGTTTTTGTGTGTGTGTTTATTTTTTTGTGTGTGTGTTTTTGTTTTTGTGTGTTTTTGTTTGTGTGTGTGTGTTTTGTTTTTGTGTGTGTGTTTTTTTTGTGTGTGTGTGTGTGTTTTTGTTTTTTGTGTGTGTGTGTGTTTGTTTTTCTGTGTGTGTGTGTTTTTGTCTTTGTGTATGTGTGTGTGTTTTTGTTTTTGTGTGTGTGTTTGTGTGTGTGTGTGTGTTTTTGTTTTTGTGTATGTGTGTTTTTGTTTTTGTGTGTGTGTTTGTGTGTGTGTGTTTGTTTTTGTGTGTGTGTGTGTATGTGTGTGTGTTTGTTTGTGTGTGTGTGTATTTTTGTTTTTGTGTGTGTGTCTGTGTGTTTGTTTTTGTGTGTGTATGTGTTTTTGTTTATGTGCGTGTGTGTTTGTTTTTGTGTGTGTGTGAGTGTGTGTGTTTGTTTTTGTGTGTGTGTGTTTTTTTGTTTGTGTGTGTGTGTGTTTTTTTTGTTTGTGTGTGTGGGTTTGTGTGTGTGTTTGTTTTTGTGTGTGTGTATGTGTTTTTTTGTTTTTGTGTGTGTGTGTGTTTTTTTGTTTTTGTGTTTGTGTGTGTTTTTGTGTTTGTGTGATTTTTGTTTGTGTGTGTGTGTGTTTGATTTTGTGTGTGTGTGTGTTTGTTTTTGTGTGTGTGTTTTTGTTTGTGTGTGTGTGTGTGTTTGTTTTTGTGTGTGTGTGCATGTGTGTGTGTTTGCATTTGTGTGTGTGTGTGTGTGTTTTTGTGTGTGTGTCTGTGTGTATGTGTGGCTTTGTTTATGTGTGTGTGTGTTTTTGTTTTTGTGTGTGTTTGTGAGTGTGTCTGTTTGTTTTTGTGTGTGTGTATTTTTTTGTTTTTGTGCGTGTGTGTGTGTGTTTTTGTTTGTGTGTGTGTGTGTTTGTGTGTGTGTTTGTTTTTGTGTGTGTATGTGTTTTTTTGTTTTTGTGTGTGTGTGTGTGTTTTTTTGGTTTTGTGTGTGTGTGTGTTTTTGTTTTTGTGTCTGTGTGTTTGTGTGTGTTTTTTTGTTGGTGTGTGTGCGTGTTTGTTTTTGTGTGTGTGTTTATTTTTTTGTGTGTTTGTTTTTGTGTGTGTGTGTGTTTTTGTTTTTGTTTGTGTGTGTTTGTGTTTTTGTTTTTGTCTGTGTGAGTGTGTGTTTGTTTTTGTGTGTGTGTGTTTTTGTTTTTGTGTGTGTGTGTGTTTTTGTTTTGTGTGTGTGTGTGTGTTTGTTTTTGTGTGTGTGTTTATTTTTTTGTGTGTGTGTTTTTGTTTGTGTGTGTGTGTGTTTGTTTTTGTGTGTGTGTGTGTTTTTGTTTTTGTGTATGTGTGTGTGTTTTTG
The DNA here is from genome assembly GCF_047496885.1 of Scyliorhinus torazame. Taxonomy (NCBI): domain Eukaryota; kingdom Metazoa; phylum Chordata; class Chondrichthyes; order Carcharhiniformes; family Scyliorhinidae; genus Scyliorhinus; species Scyliorhinus torazame. The sequence continues at coordinate 43,707,077 of NC_092734.1, read as the reverse complement.
TTTTTGTGTGTGTGTTTGTGTGTGTGTGTGTGTTTTTGTTTTTGTGTGTGTGTGTGTGTTTTTGTTTTTGTGTGTGTGTTTGTGTGTGTGCGTTTGTTTTTGTGTGTGTGTATGTGTGTGTGTTTGTTTTTGTGTGTGTGTGTGTGTGTTTTTGTGTGTGTCTCTGTGTTTGTTTTTGTGTGTGTGTGTGTTTTTGTTTATGTGTGTGTGTGTTTTTGTTTTTGTGTCTGTGTGTGTTTTTTTGTTGGTGTGTGTGTGTGTTTGATTTTGTGTGTGTGTGTGTTTGTTTTTGTGTGTGTGTTTTTGTTTGTGTGTGTGTGTGTGTTTGTTTTTGTGTGTGTGTGTATGTGTGTGTGTTTGCATTTGTGTGTGTGTGTGTGTTTTTGTGTGTGTGTCTGTGTGTATGTGTGTCTTTGTTTATGTGTGTGTGTGTTTTTGTTTTTGTGTGTGTTTGTGAGTGTGTCTGTTTGTTTTTGTGTGTGTGTATTTTTTTGTTTTTGTGTGTGTGTGTGTGTTTTTGTTTGTGTGTGTGTGTGTTTGTGTGTGTGTTTGTTTTTGTGTGTGTATGTGTTTTTTTGTTTTTGTGTGTGTGTGTGTGTTTTTTTGGTTTTGTGTGTGTGTGTGTGTTTTTGTTTTTGTGTCTGTATGTTTGTGTGTGTTTTTTTGTTGGTGTGTGTGTGCGTGTTTGTTTTTGTGTGTGTGTTTATTTTTTTGTGTGTTTGTTTTTGTGTGTGTGTGTTTTTGTTTTTGTTTGTGTGTGTTTGTGTTTTTGTTTTTGTCTGTGTGAGTGTGTGTTTGTTTTTGTGTGTGTGTGTTTTTGTGTGTGTGTGTGTTTTTGTTTTGTGTGTGTGTGTGTGTTTGTTTTTGTGTGTGTGTTTATTTTTTTGTGTGTGTGTTTTTGTTTGTGTGTGTGTGTGTTTGTTTTTGTGTGTGTGTGTGTTTTTGTTTTTGTGTATGTGTGTGTGTTTTTGTTTTTGTGTGTGTGTTTGTGTGTGTGTGTGTGTTTTTGTTTTTGTGTGTGTGTTTGTGTGTGTGTGTTTGTTTTTGTGTGTGTGTGTATGTGTGTGTGTTTGTTTGTGTGTGTGTGTGTGTGTTTTTGTTTTTGTGTGTGTGTCTGTGTGTTTGTTTTTGTGTGTGTATGTGTTTTTGTTTATGTGTGTGTGTTTTTGTTTTTGTGTGAGTGTGTGTGTTTGTTTTTGTGTGTGTGTGTGTTTTTGTTTGTGTGTGTGTGTGTGTTTTTTTTGTTTGTGTGTGTGTGTTTGTGTTTTTGTGTGTCTGTGTGTTTTTTTGTTTTGTGTGCGTGTTTTTTTGTTTTTGTGTGTGTGAGTGTTTTTGTTTTTTTGCGTGTGTGTTTTTTTTGTTTTTGTGTGTGTGGTTGTGTGTGTGTTTTTGTGTTTGTGTGTGTGTGTTTGTTTTTTTGTGTGTGTGTTTCTGTTTTTGTGTGTTTTTGTTTGTGTGTGTGTGTGTTTTTGCTTTTGTGTGTGTGTTTGTGTGTGTGTGTGTTTTTGTTTTTGTGTGTGTGTTTGTTTTTGTTTTTGTGTGTGTGTTTGTGTGTGTGTGTGTTTGTTTTTGTGTGTGTGTGTGTATGTGTGTGTGTTTGTTTTTGTGTGTGTGTGTTTTTATTTTTGTGTGTGTGTCTGTGTGTTTGTTTTTGTGTGTGTGTGTTTTTGTTTATGTGTGTGTGTGTTTTTGTGTGTGTGTGAGTGTGTTTTTGTTTTTGTGTGTGTGTGTTTTTTTGTTTGTGTGTGATTTTTTGTTTGTGTGTGTGTGTTTGTGTGTGTGTGTGTGTTTTTTGTTTTTTGCGTGTGTTCTTGTTTTTGTTTATGTTTGTGTTTTTGTTTTTGTGTGTGTTTATGTTTTTGTGGGTGTTTGTTTCTGTTTGTGGACAGAGTGTGTCAAAAGAGTGTGTTTTTGTGTGTGTGAGTGTGTTTTTGTTTTGTGTGTGTGTTTTTTGTGTGTGTGTTTGTTTTTTTGTGTGTGTGTTTGTTTTTGTTTTTGTGTGTGTTTTAGTTTTTGTGTGTTTTTTTGTTTTCGTGTGTTTTCGTTTTTCTGTGTGTGTGTTTTTTGTATTTCTGTGTTTTTGTGTGTGTGTGTTTTTGTGTGTGTTTGTGTTTTTTCTTTTTGTGTGAATTTGTTTTTGTGTGTGTGTTTGTTTTTGTGCGTGTTTTTGTTTTTGTGTGTGTGTGTTTGAGATTTTGTTTTTGTGTGTGTTTTTGTTTTTCTGTGCGTGTGTGTTTTTGTCTTTGTGTGTGTTTTTGTTTTTCTGTGTGTGTGTTTTTGTTTATGTGTGTGTTTTTGTTTTTCTGTGTGTGTGTTTTTTGTTTCTGTGTGTGTTTTTGTTTTTGTGTGTGTGTGTTTGTTTTTGTGTGTGTGTGTGTTTTTGTTTTTGTGTGTGTGTTTTTGTTTTTGCGTGTGTTTTTGTTTTTGTGTGTGTTTTTGTTTTTGTGTGTGTGTGTTTGTTTTTGTGTGTGTTTGTTTTTGTTTTTGTGTGTGATTTCGTTTTTCTGTGTGTGTGTGTTTTTTGTATTTGTGTGTTTTTGTTTTTGTGTGTGTGTGTGTTTTTGTGTGTGTTTGTGTTTTTTCTTTTTGTGTGTGTATTTGTTTTTGTGTGTGTGTTTGTTTTTGTGTGTGTTTTTGTTTATGTGTGTGTTTTTGTTTTTCTGTGTGTGTGTTTTTTGTTTCTGTGTGTGTTTTTGTTTTTGTGTGTGTGTGTTTGTTTTTGTGTGTGTGTGTGTTTTTGTTTTTGTGTGTGTGTTTTTGTTTTTGCGCGTGGTTTTGTTTTTGTTTTTGTGTGTGTTTTTGTTTGTGTGTGTGTGTGTTTGTTTTTGTGTGTGTTTGTTTTTGTTTTTGTGTGTGTTTTAGTTTTTGTGTGTTTTTTTGTTTTCGTGTGTGTTTTCGTTTTTCTGTGTGTGTGTGTTTTTTGTATTTGTGTGTTTTTGTGTGTGTGTGTTTTTGTGTGCGTTTGTGTTTTTTCTTTTTGTGTGTATTTGTTTTTGTGTGTGTGTTTGTTTTGTGTGTGTTTTTGTTTTTGTGTGTGTGTGTTTGAGCTTTTGTTTTTGTGTGTGTTTTTGTTTTTCTGTGCGTGTGTGTTTTTGTCTTTGTGTGTGTTTTTGTTTTTCTGTGTGTGTGTTTTTTGTTTTTGTCTGTGTTTTTCTTTTTGTGTGTGTGTGTTTGTTTTTGTGTGTGTGTGGTTTTGTTTTTGTGTGTGTTTTAGTTTTTGTGTGTGTGGTTTTGTTTTTGTGTGTGTTTGTTTTTGTTTTTGTGTGTTTTTGTTTTTGTGTGTGTTTTTGTTTTTGAGTGTGTGTGTGTGTTTTTGTTTTTGTGTGTGTGGTTTTGTTTTTGTGTGTGTTTGTTTTTGTGTGTGTGGTTTTGTTTTTGTGTGTGTTTTTGTTTTTGAGTGTGTGTGTGTGTTTTTGTTTTTGTGTGTGTTTGTTTTGTTTTTGTGTGTGTTTTAGTTTTTGTGTGTTTTTTTGTTTTTGTGTGTGTTTTTGTTTTTCTGTGTGTGTGTGTGTTTTTGTTTTTGTGTGTGTTTGTTTTGTTTTTGTGTGTGTTTTAGTTTTTGTGTGTTTTTTTGTTTTTGTGTGTGTTTTTGTTTTTCTGTGTGTGTGTGTTTTTGTTTTTGTGTGTGTGTGTTTTTGTGTGTGCGTGTGTTTTTTGTTTTTTGTGTGTGTTTTTGTTTATGTGTGTGTTTTTCTTTTTGCGTGTGTTTTTGTATTTGTTTTTGTGTGTGTTTTTGCTTTTGTGTGTGTGTGTGTTTGTTTGTGTGTGTGTTTGTTTTTGTTTTTGTGTGTTTTTGTTTTTGTGTGTGTGTTTTTGTTTTTGTGTGTGTTTTTGTTTTTGTGTGTGTGTTTTTGTTTATGTGTGTGTGTTTTTGTTTTTGCGTGTGTTTTTGTTTTTGTTTTTGTGTGTGTTTTTGCTTTTGTGTGTGTGTGTTTGTTTTTGTGTGTGTTTGTTTTGTTTTTGTGTTTGTTTTAGTTTTTGTGTGTTTTTTTGTTTTCGTGTGTGTTTTCGTTTTTCTGTGTGTGTGTGTTTTTTGTATTTGTGTGTTTTTGTTTTTGTGTGTGTGTGTGTTTTTGTGTGTGTTTGTGTTTTTTCTTTTTGTGTGTGTATTTGTTTTTGTGTGTGTGTTTGTTTTTGTGTGTGTTTTTGTTTTTGTGTGTGTGTTTGAGCTTTTGTTTTTGTGTGTGTTTTTGTTTTTGTGTGTGTTTTTGTTTTTGTGTGTGTGTGTTTGAGCTTTTGTTTTTGTGTGTGTTTTTGTTTATTTGTGCGTGTGTGTTTTTGTCATTGTGTGTGTTTTTGTTTTTCTGTGTGTGTGTTTTTTGTTTTTGTCTGTGTTTTTGTTTTTGTGTGTGTGTGTTTGTTTTTGTGTGTGTGTGGTTTTGTTTTTGTGTGTGTTTTAGTTTTTGTGTGTGTGGTTTTGTTTTTGTGTGTGTTTGTTTTTGTTTTTGTGTGTTTTTGTTTTTGTGTGTGTTTTTTTGATTTTGTGTGTGTTTTTGTTTTTGAGTGTGTGTGTGTGTGTTTGTTTTTGTGTGTGTGTGTTTTTGTGTGTGCGTGTGTTTTTTGTTTTTTGTGTGTGTTTTTGTTTATGTGTGTGTTTTTGTTTTTCTGTGTGTGTGTGTGTTTTTTGTTTTTGTGTGTGTGTGTTTTTGTGTGTGCGTGTGTTTTTTGTTTTTGTGTGTGTATTTGTTTTTGTGTGTGTGTTTGTATTTGTGTGTGTTTTTGTTTTTGTTTTTTTGTGTGTGTGTTTGAGCTTTTGTTTTTGTGTGTGTTTTTTGTTTTTTGTGTGTGTTTTTGTTTATGTGTGTGTTTTTGTTTTTCTGTGTGTGTGTTTTTTGTTTCTCTGTGTGTTTTTGTTTTTGTGTGTGTGTGTTTGTTTTTGTGTGTGTGTGTTTTTGTTTTTGTGTGTGTGTTTTTGTTTTTGCGTGTGTTTTTGTTTTTGTTTTTGTGTGTGTTTTTGTTTTTGTGTGTGTGTGTTTGTTTTTGTGTGTTTTTGTTTTTGTTTTTGTGTGTGTTTTAGTTTTTGTGTGTTTTTTTGTTTTCGTGTGTGTTTTCGTTTTTCTGTGTGTGTGTGTTTTTTTTATTTGTGTGTTTTTGTTTTTGTGTGTGTGTGTGTTTTTGTGTGTGTTTGTGTTTTTTCTTTTTGTGTGTGTATTTGTTTTTGTGTGTGTGTTTGTTTTTGTGTGTGTTTTTGTTTTTGTGTGTGTGTTTGAGCTTTTGTTTTTGTGTGTGTTTTTGTTTTTCTGTGCGTGTGTGTTTTTGTCTTTGTGTGTGTTTTTGTTTTTCTGTGTGTGTGTTTTTTGTTTTTGTCTGTGTTTTTGTTTTTGTGTGTGTGTGTTTGTTTTTGTGTGTGTGTGGTTTTGTTTTTGTGTTTTTTAGTTTTTGTGTGTGTGGTTTTGTTTTTGTGTGTGTTTGTTTTTGTTTTTGTGTGTTTTTGTTTTTGTGTGTGTGTTTTTGTTTTTGTGTGTGTTTTTGTTTTTGAGTGTGTGTGTGTGTTTTTGTTTATGTGTGTGTGTGTTTGTTTTTGCGTGTGTTTTTGTTTTTGTTTTTGTGTGTGTTTTTGCTTTTGTGTGTGTGTGTGTTTGTTTTTGTGTGTGTTTGTTTTTGTTTTTGTGTGTTTTTGTTTTTGTGTATGTGTTTTTGTTTTTGTGTGTGTTTTTGTTTTTGTGTGTGTGTATTTGTTTATGTGTGTGTGTTTTTGTTTTTGCGTGTGTTTTTGTTTTTGTTTTTGTGTGTGTTTTTGCTTTTGTGTGTGTGTGTTTGTTTTTGTGTGTGTTTGTTTTGTTTTTGTGTGTGTTTTAGATTTTGTGTGTTTTTTTGTTTTCGTGTGTGTTTTCGTTTTTCTGTGTGTGTGTGTTTTTTGTATTTGTGTGTTTTTGTTTTTGTGTGTGTGTGTGTTTTTGTGTGTGTTTGTGTTTTTTCTTTTTGTGTGTGTATTTATTTTTGTGTGTGTGTTTGTTTTTGAGTGTGTTTTTGTTTTTGTGTGTGTGTTTGAGCTTTTGTTTTTGTGTGTGTTTTTGTTTTTCTGTGCGTGTGTGTTTTTGTCTTTGTGTGTGTTTTTGTTTTTCTGTGTGTGTGTTTTTTGTTTTTGTCTGTGTTTTTGTTTTTGTGTGTGTTTGTTTTTGTGTGTGTGCGGTTTTGATTTTGTGTTTTTTAGTTTTTGTGTGTGTGGTTTTGTTTTTGTGTGTGTTTGTTTTTGTTTTTGTGTGTTTTTGTTTATGTGTGTGTGTTTTTGTTTTTGCGTGTGTTTTTGTTTTTGTTTTTGAGTGTGTTTTTGCTTTTGTGTGTGTGTGTGTTTGTTTTTGTGTGTGTTTGTTTTTGTTTTTGTGTGTTTTTGTTTTTGTGTGTGTGTTTTTGTTTTTGTGTGTGTTTTTGTTTTTGTGTGTGTTTTTGTTTATGTGTGTGTGTTTTTGTTTTTGCATGTGTTTTTGTGTGTGTTTTTGCTTTTGTGTGTGTGTGTTTGTTTTTGTGTGTGTTTGTTTTGTTTTTGTGTGTGTTTTAGTTTTTGTGTGTTTTTTTGTTTTCGTGTGTGTTTTCGTTTTTCTGTGTGTGTGTGTTTTTTGTATTTGTGTGTTTTTGTTTTTGTGTGTGTGTGTGTTTTTGTGTGTGTTTGTGTTTTTTCTTTTTGTGTGTGTATTTGTTTTTGTGTGTGTGTTTGTTTTTGTGTGTGTTTTTGTTTTTGTGTGTGTGTTTGAGCTTTTGTTTTTGTGTGTGTTTTTGTTTTTCTGTGCGTGTGTGTTTTTGTCTTTGTGTGTGTTTTTGTTTTTCTGTGTGTGTTTTTTGTTTTTGTCTGTGTTTTTGTTTTTGTGTGTGTGTTTGTTTTTGTGTGTGTGTGGTTTTTTTTTTGTGTTTTTTAGTTTTTGTGTGTGTGGTTTTGTTTTTGTGTGTGTTTTTTTTTGTTTTTGTGTGTTTTTGTTTTTGTGTGTGTGTTTTTGCTTTTGTGTGTGTTTTTGTTTTTGAGTGTGTGTGTGTGTTTTTGTTTATGTGTGTGTGTTTTTGTTTTTGCGTGTGTTTTTGTTTTTGTTTTTGTGTGTGTTTTTGCTTTTGTGTGTGTGTGTGTTTGTTTTTGTGTGTGTTTGTTTTTGTTTTTGTGTGTTTTTGTTTTTGTGTGTGTGTTTTTGTTTTTGTGTGTGTTTTTGTTTTTGTGTGTGTGTTTTTGTTTATGTGTGTGTGTTTTTGTTTTTGCGTGTGTTTTTGTTTTTGTTTTTGTGTGTGTTTTTACTTTTGTGTGTGTGTGTTTCTTTTTGTGTGTTTGTTTTGTTTTTGTGTGTGTTTTAGTTTTTGTGTGTTTTTTTGTTTTTGTGTGTGTTTTCGTTTTTCTGTGTGTGTGTGTTTTTGTTTTTGTGTGTGTGTGTTTTTGTGTGCGCGTGTGTTTTTTGTTTTTTGTGTGTGTTTTTTTTATGTGTGTGTTTTTGTTTTTCTGTGTGTGTGTGTTTTTTGTTTTTGTGTGTGTGTGTTTTTGTGTGTGCGTGTGTTTTTTGTTTTTGTGTGTGTATTTGTTTTTGTGTGTGTGTTTGTTTTTGTGTGTGTTTTTGTTTTTTGTGTGTGTTTTTGTTTATGTGTGTGTTTTTGTTTTTCTGTGTGTGTGTTTTTTGTTTCTGTGTGTGTTTTTGTTTTTGTGTGTGTGTGTGTTTTTGTTTTTGTGTGTGTGTTTTTGTTTTTGCGTGTGTTTTTGTTTTTGTTTTTGTGTGTGTTTTTGTTTTTGTGTGTGTGTGTTTGTTTTTGTGTGTGTTTGGTTTTGTTTTTGTGAGTGTTTTAGTTTTTGTGTGTGTGTTTGTTTTTGTGTGTGTTTTTGTTTTTGTGTGTGTGTTTGAGCTTTTGTTTTTGTGTGTGTTTTTGTTTTTCTGTGCGTGTGTGTTTTTGTCTTTGTGTGTGTTTTTGTTTTTCTGTGTGTGTGTTTTTTGTTTTTGTCTGTGTTTTTGTTTTTGTGTGTGTGTGTTTGTTTTTGTGTGTGTTTGTTTTAGTTTTTGTGTGTTTTTGTTTATGTGTGTGTGTTTTTGTTTTTGAGTGTGTTTTTGTTTTTGTTTTTGTGTGTGTTTTTGCTTTTGTGTGTGTGTGTGTTTGTTTTTGTGTGTGTTTGTTTTTGTTTTTGTGTGTTTTTGTTTTTGTGTGTGTGTTTTTGTTTTTGTGTGTGTTTTTGTTTTTGTGTGTGTGTTTTGTTTATGTGTGTGTGTTTTTGTTTTTGCGTGTGTTTTTGATTTTGTGTTTGTGTGTGTTTTTGCTTTTGTGTGTGTGTGTTTGTTTTTGTCTGTGTTTGTTTTGTTTTTGTGTGTGTTTTAGTTTTTGTGTGTTTTTTTGTTTTTGTGTGTTTTCGTTTTTCTGTGTGTGTGTGTGTTTTTGTTTTTGTGTGTGTGTGTTTTTGTGTGCGCGTGTGTTTTTTGTTTTTTGTGTGTGTTTTTGTTTATGTGTGTGTTTTTGTTTTTCTGTGTGTGTGTGTGTTTTTTGTTTTTGTGTGTGTGTGTTTTTGTGTGTGCGTGTGTTTTTTGTTTTTGTGTGTGTATTTGTTTTTGTGTGTGTGTTTGTTTTTGTGTGTGTTTTTGTTTTTGTTTTTTTGTGTGTGTGTGTTTGAGCTTTTGTTTTTGTGTGTGTTTTTTGTTTTTTGTGTGTGTTTTTGTTTATGTGTGTGTTTTTGTTTTTCTGTGTGTGTGTTTTTTGTTTCTGTGTGTGTTTTTGTTTTTGTGTGTGTGTGTTTGTTTTTGTGTGTGTTTTTGTTTTTGTGTGTGTGTTTTTGTTTTTGCGTGTGTTTTTGTTTTTGTTTTTGTGTGTGTTTTTGTTTTTGTGTGTGTGTGTTTGTTTTTGTGTGTGTTTGTTTTTGTTTTTGTGTGTGTTTTAGTTTTTGTGTGTTTTTTGTTTTCGTGTGTGTTTTCGTTTTTCTGTGTGTGTGATTCTTGTATTTGTGTGTTTTTGTTTTTGTGTGTGTGTTTGTTTTTGTGTGTGTTTTTGTTTGTGTGTGTGTGTATTTGTTTTTGCGTGTGTTTTTGTTTTTGTTTTTGTGTGTGTATTTGTTTTTGTGTGTGTGTTTGCTTTTGTGTGTGTTTTTGTTTATGTGTGTGTTTTTGTTTTTCTGTGTGTGTGTTTTTTGTTTCTGTGTGTGTTTTTGTTTTTGTGTGTGTGTTTTTGTTTTTGTGTGTGTGTGTGTTTTTGTTTTTGTGTGTGTGTTTTTGTTTTTGCGTGTGGTTTTGTTTTTGTTTTTGTGTGTGTTTTTGTTTTTGTGTGTGTGTGTTTGTTTTTGTGTGTGTTTGTTTTTGTTTTTGTGTGTGTTTTAGTTTTTGTGTGTTTTTTTGTTTTGTGTGTGTTTTCGTTTTTCTGTGTGTGTGTGTTTTTTGTATTTGTGTGTTTTTGTGTGTGTGTGTGTTTTTGTGTGTGTTTGTGTTTTTTCTTTTTGTGTGTATTTGTTTTTGTGTGTGTGTTTGTTTTTGTGTGTGTGTTTTTGTTTTTGTGTGTGTGTGTTTGAGCTTTTGTTTTTGTGTGTGTTTTTGTTTTTCTGTGCGTGTGTGTTTTTGTCTTTGTGTGTGTTTTTGTTTTTCTGTGTGTGTGTTTTTTGTTTTTGTCTGTGTTTTTCTTTTTGTGTGTGTGTGTTTGTTTTTGTGTGTGTGGTTTTGTTTTTGTGTGTGTATTAGTTTTTGTGTGTGTGGTTTTGTTTTTGTGTGTGTTTGTTTTTGTTTTTGTGTGTTTTTGTTTTTGTGTGTGTTTTTGTTTTTGAGTGTGTGTGTGTTTTTGTTTTTGTGTGTGTGGTTTTGTTTTTGTGTGTGTTTGTTTTTGTGTGTGTGGTTTTGTTTTTGTGTGTGTTTGTTTTGTTTTTGTGTGTGTTTTAGTTTTTGTGTGTTTTTTTGTTTTTGTGTGTGTTTTTGTTTTTCTGTGTGTGTGTGTTTTTGTTTTTGTGTGTGTGTGTTTTTGTGTGTGCGTTTGTTTTTTGTTTTTTGTGTGTGTTTTTGTTTATGTGTGTGTTTTTGTTTTTCTGTGTGTGTGTGTGTTTTTTGTTTTTGTGTGTGTGTGTTTGTGTGTGCGTGTGTTTTTTGTTTTTGTGTGTGTATTTGTTCTTGTGTGTGTTTGTTTTTGTGTGTGTTTTTGTTTTTGTTTTTTTGTGTGTGTGTGTTTGAGCTTTTGTTTTTGTGTGTGTTTTTTGTTTTTTGTGTGTGTTTTTGTTTATGTGTGTGTTTTTGTTTTTCTGTGTGTGTGTTTTTTGTTTCTGTGTGTGTTTTTGTTTTTGTGTGTGTGTGTTTGTTTTTGTGTGTGTGTGTTTTTGTTTTTGTGTGTGTGTTTTTGTTTTTGCGTGTGTTGTTGTTTTTGTTTTTGTGTGTGTTTTTGTTTTTGTGTGTGTGTGTTTGTTTTTGTGTGTGTTTGTTTTTGTTTTTGTGTGTGTTTTAGTTTTTGTGTGTTTTTTGTTTTCGTGTGTGTTTTCGTTTTTCTGTGTGTGTGATTCTTGTATTTGTGTGTTTTTGTTTTTGTGTGTGTGTTTGTTTTTGTGTGTGTTTTTGTTTGTGTGTGTGTGTATTTGTTTTTGCGTGTGTTTTTGTTTTTGTTTTTGTGTGTGTATTTGTTTTTGTGTGTGTGTTTGCTTTTGTGTGTGTTTTTGTTTATGTGTGTGTTTTTGTTTTTCTGTGTGTGTGTTTTTTGTTTCTGTGTGTGTTTTTGTTTTTGTGTGTGTGTGTTTGTTTTTGTGTGTGTGTGTGTTTTTGTTTTTGTGTGTGTGTTTTTGTTTTTGCGTGTGGTTTTGTTTTTGTTTTTGTGTGTGTTTTTGTTTTTGTGTGTGTGTGTTTGTTTTTGTGTGTGTTTGTTTTTGTTTTTGTGTGTGTTTTAGTTTTTGTGTGTTTTTTTGTTTTCGTGTGTGTTTTCGTTTTTCTGTGTGTTTGTGTTTTTTGTATTTGTGTGTTTTTGTGTGTGTGTGTGTTTTTGTATGTGTTTGTGTTTTTTCTTTTTGTGTGTATTTGTTTTTGTGTGTGTGTTTGTTTTTGTGTGTGTGTTTTTGTTTTTGTGTGTGTGTGTTTGAGCTTTTGTTTTTGTGTGTGTTTTTGTTTTTCTGTGCGTGTGTGTTTTTGTCTTTGTGTGTGTTTTTGTTTTTCTGTGTGTGTGTTTTTTGTTTTTGTCTGTGTTTTTCTTTTTGTGTGTGTGTGTTTGTTTTTGTGTGTGTGATTTTGTTTTTGTGTGTGTATTAGTTTTTGTGTGTGTGGTTTTGTTTTTGTGTGTGTTTGTTTTTGTTTTTGTGTGTTTTTGTTTTTGTGTGTGTTTTTGTTTTTGAGTGTGTGTGTGTTTTTGTTTTTGTGTGTGTGGTTTTGTTTTTGTGTGTGTTTGTTTTTGTGTGTGTGGTTTTGTTTTTGTGTGTGTTTGTTTTGTTTTTGTGTGTGTTTTAGTTTTTGTGTGTTTTTTTGTTTTTGTGTGTGTTTTTGTTTTTCTGTGTGTGTGTGTTTTTGTTTTTGTGTGTGTGTGTTTTTGTGTGAGCGTGTGTTTTTTGTTTTTTGTGTGTGTTTTTGTTTATGTGTGTGTTTTTGTTTTTCTGTGTGTGTGTGTGTTTTTTGTTTTTGTGTGTGTGTGTTTGTGTGTGCGTGTGTTTTTTGTTTTTGTGTGTGTATTTGTTCTTGTGTGTGTGTTTGTTTTTGTGTGTGTTTTTGTTTTTGTTTTTTTGTGTGTGTGTGTTTGAGCTTTTGTTTTTGTGTGTGTTTTTTGTTTTTTGTGTGTGTTTTTGTTTATGTGTGTGTTTTTGTTTTTCTGTGTGTGTGTTTTTTGTTTCTGTGTGTGTTTTTGTTTTTGTGTGTGTTTGTTTTTGTTTTTGTGTGTGTTTTAGTTTTTGTGTGTTTTTTTGTTTTCGTGTGTGTTTTCTTTTTTCTGTGTGTGTGTGTTTTTTGTATTTGTGTGTTTTTGTTTTTGTGTGTGTGTGTGTTTTTGTGTGTGTTTTAGTTTTTGTGTGTTTTTTTGTTTTTGTGTGTGTTTTTGTTTTTCTGTGTGTGTGTGTTTTTGTTTTTATGTGTGTGTGTTTTTGTGTGTGCGTGTGTTTTTTGTTTTTTGTGTGTGTTTTTGTTTATGTGTGTGTTTTTGTTTTTCTGTGTGTGTGTGTGTTTTTTGTTTTTGTGTGTGTGTGTTTTTGTGTGTGCGTGTGTTTTTTGTTTTTGTGTGTGTATTTGTTCTTGTGTGTGTGTTTGTTTTTGTGTGTGTTTTTGTTTTTGTTTTTTTGTGTGTGTGTGTTTGAGCTTTTGTTTTTGTGTGTGTTTTTTGTTTTTTGTGTGTGTTTTTGTTTATGTGTGTGTTTTTGTTTTTGTGTGTGTGTTTTTGTTTTTGCGTGTGGTTTTGTTTTTGTTTTTGTGTGTGTTTTTGTTTTTGTGTGTGTGTGTGTTTTTGTGTGTTTTTGTGTTTTTTCTTTTTGTGTGTGTATTTGTTTTTGTGTGTGTGTTTGTTTTTGTGCGTGTTTTTGTTTTTGTGTGTGTGTGTTTGAGCTTTTGTTTTTGTGTGTGTTTTTGTTTTTCTGTGCGTGTGTGTTTTTGTCTTTGTGTGTGTTTTTGTTTTTCTGTGTGTGTGTTTTTGTTTATGTGTGTGTTTTTGTTTTTCTGTGTGTGTGTTTTTTGTTTCTGTGTGTGTTTTTGTTTTTGTGTGTGTGTGTTTGTTTTTGTGTGTGTGTGTTTTTTTGTTTTTGTGTGTGTGTTTTTGTTTTTGCGTGTGTTTTTGTTTTTGTGTGTGTTTTTGTTTTTGTGTGTGTGTGTTTGTTTTTGTGTGTGTTTGTTTTTGTTTTTGTGTGTGTTTTAGTTTTTGTGTGTTTTTTGTTTTCGTGTGTGTTTTCGTTTTTCTGTGTGTGTGTGTTTTTTGTATTTGTGTGTTTTTGTTTTTGTGTGTGTGTGTGTTTTTGTGTGTGTTTGTGTTTTTTCTTTTTGTGTGTGTATTTGTTTTTGTGTGTGTGTTTGTTTTTGTGTGTGTTTTTGTTTATGTGTGTGTTTTTGTTTTTCTGTGTGTGTGTTTTTTGTTTCTGTGTGTGTTTTTGTTTTTGTGTGTGTGTGTTTGTTTTTGTGTGTGTGTGTGTTTTTGTTTTTGTGTGTGTGTTTTTGTTTTTGCGTGTGGTTTTGTTTTTGTTTTTGTGTGTGTTTTTGTTTTTGTGTGTGTGTGTTTGTTTTTGTGTGTGTTTGTTTTTGTTTTTGTGTGTGTTTTAGTTTTTGTGTGTTTTTTTGTTTTCGTGTGTGTTTTCGTTTTTCTGTGTGTGTGTGTTTTTTGTATTTGTGTGTTTTTGTGTGTGTGTGTGTTTTTGTGTGTGTTTGTGTTTTTTCTTTTTGTGTGTATTTGTTTTTGTGTGTGTGTTTGTTTTTGTGTGTGTTGTTGTTTTTGTGTGTGTGTGTTTGAGCTTTTGTTTTTGTGTGTGTTTTTGTTTTTCTGTGCGTGTGTGTTTTTGTCTTTGTGTGTGTTTTTGTTTTTCTGTGTGTGTGTTTTTTGTTTTTGTCTGTGTTTTTCTTTTTGTGTGTGTGTGTTTGTTTTTGTGTGTGTGTGGTTTTGTTTTTGTGTGTGTTTTAGTTTTTGTGTGTGTGGTTTTGTTTTTGTGTGTGTTTGTTTTTGTTTTTGTGTGTTTTTGTTTTTGTGTGTGTGGTTTTGTTTTTGTGTGTGTTTGTTTTGTTTTTGTGTGTGTTTTAGTTTTTGTGTGTTTTTTTGTTTTTGTGTGTGTTTTTGTTTTTCTGTGTGTGTGTGTGTTTTTGTTTTTGTGTGTGTTTGTTTTGTTTTTGTGTGTGTTTTAGTTTTTGTGTGTTTTTTTGTTTTTGTGTGTGTTTTTGTTTTTCTGTGTGTGTGTGTTTTTGTTTTTGTGTGTGTGTGTTTTTGTGTGTGCGTGTGTTTTTTGTTTTTTGTGTGTGTTTTTGTTTATGTGTGTGTTTTTCTTTTTGCGTGTGTTTTTGTATTTGTTTTTGTGTGTGTTTTTGCTTTTGTGTGTGTGTGTGTTTGTTTGTGTGTGTGTTTGTTTTTGTTTTTGTGTGTTTTTGTTTTTGTGTGTGTGTTTTTGTTTTTGTGTGTGTTTTTGTTTTTGTGTGTGTGTTTTTGTTTATGTGTGTCTGTTTTTGTTTTTGCGTGTGTTTTTGTTTTTGTTTTTGTGTGTGTTTTTGCTTTTGTGTGTGTGTGTTTGTTTTTGTGTGTGTTTGTTTTGTTTTTGTGTGTGTTTTAGTTTTTGTGTGTTTTTTTGTTTTCGTGTGTGTTTTCGTTTTTCTGTGTGTGTGTGTTTTTTGTATTTGTGTGTTTTTGTTTTTGTGTGTGTGTGTGTTTTTGTGTGTGTTTGTGTTTTTTCTTTTTGTGTGTGTATTTGTTTTTGTGTGTGTGTTTGTTTTTGTGTGTGTTTTTGTTTTTGTGTGTGTGTTTGAGCTTTTGTTTTTGTGTGTGTTTTTGTTTTTCTGTGCGTGTGTGTTTTTGTCTTTGTGTGTGTTTTTGTTTTTCTGTGTGTGTTTTTTTTGTTTTTGTCTGTGTTTTTGTTTTTGTGTGTGTGTGTTTGTTTTTGTGTGTGTGTGGTTTTGTTTTTGTGTTTTTTAGTTTTTGTGTGTGTGGTTTTGTTTTTGTGTGTGTTTGTTTTTGTTTTTGTGTGTTTTTGTTTATGTGTGTGTGTTTTTGTTTTTGCGTGTGTTTTTGGTTTTTTTTTTGTGTGTGTTTTTGCTTTTGTGTGTGTGTGTGTTTGTTTTTGTGTGTGTTTTTTTTTTTTTTGTGTGATTTAGTTTTTGTGTGTGTGTTTTTGTTTTTGTGTGTGTTTTTGTTTTTGTGTGTGTGTTTTTGTTTATGTGTGTGTGTTTTTGTTTTTGCGTGTGTTTTTGTTTTTGTTTTTGTGTGTGTTTTTGCTTTTGTGTGTGTGTGTTTGTTTTTGTGTGTGTTTGTTTTGTTTTTGTGTGTGTTTTAGTTTTTGTGTGTTTTTTTGTTTTTGTGTGTGTTTTCGTTTTTCTGTGTGTGTTTTTTTGTTTTTGTGTGTGTGTGTTTTTGTGTGCGCGTGTGTTTTTTGTTTTTTGTGTGTGTTTTTGTTTATGTGTGTGTTTTTGTTTTTCTGTGTGTGTGTGTGTTTTTTGTTTTTCTGTGTGTGTGTTTTTGTGTGTGCGTGTGTTTTTTGTTTTTGTGTGTGTATTTGTTTTTGTGTGTGTGTTTGTTTTTGTGTGTGTTTTTGTTTTTGTTTTTTTGTGTGTGTGTGTTTGAGCTTTTGTTTTTGAGTGTGTTTTTTGTTTTTTGTGTGTGTT
Organism: Scyliorhinus torazame; assembly: GCF_047496885.1. NCBI lineage: Eukaryota > Metazoa > Chordata > Chondrichthyes > Carcharhiniformes > Scyliorhinidae > Scyliorhinus > Scyliorhinus torazame. Next base: position 43,691,910 of record NC_092734.1, on the reverse strand, counting down.
TTTGTTTATGTGTGTGTTTTTGTTTTTCTGTGTGTGTGTTTTTTGTTTCTGTGTGTGTTTTTGTTTTTGTGTGTGTGTGTTTGTTTTGTGTGTGTGTGTTTTTGTTTTTGTGTGTGTGTTTTTGTTTTTGCGTGTGTTTTTGTTTTTGTTTTTGTGTGTGTTTTTGTTTTTGTGTGTGTGTGTTTGTTTTTGTTTTTTGTGTGTGCTTTTGTTTATGTGTGTGTTTTTGTTTTTCTGTGTGTGTGTGTGTTTTGTTTTTGTGTGTGTGTGTTTTTGTGTGTGCGTGTGTTTTTTGTTTTTGTGTGTGTATTTGTTCTTGTGTGTGTGTTTGTTTTTGTGTGTGTTTTTGTTTTTGTTTTTTTGTGTGTGTGTGTTTGAGCTTTTGTTTTTGTGTGTGTTTTTTGTTTTTTGTGTGTGTTTTTGTTTCTGTGTGTGTTTTTGTTTTTGTGTGTGTGTTTTTGTTTTTGCGTGTGGTTTTGTTTTTGTGTGTGTTTTTGTTTTTGTGTGTGTGTGTTTGTTTTTGTGTGTGTTTGTTTTGTTTTTGTGTGTGTTTTAGTTTTTGTGTGTTTTTTTGTTTTTGTGTGTGTTTTTGTTTTTCTGTGTTTGTGTGTGTTTTTGTTTTTGTGTGTGTTTGTTTTGTTTTTGTGTGTATTTTAGTTTTTGTGTTTTTTTTTGTTTTTGTGTGTGTTTTTGTTTTTCTGTGTGTGTGTGTTTTTGTTTTTGTGTGTGTGTGTTTTTGTGTGTGCGTGTGTTTTTTGTTTTTTGTGTGTGTTTTTGTTTATGTGTGTGTTTTTGTTTTTGCGTGTGTTTTTGTATTTGTTTTTGTGTGTGTTTTTGCTTTTGTGTGTGTGTGTGTTTGTTTGTGTGTGTGTTTGTTTTTGTTTTTGTGTGTTTTTGTTTTTGTGTGTGTGTTTTTGTTTTTGTGTGTGTTTTTGTTTTTGTGTGTGTGTTTTTGTTTATGTGTGTGTGTTTTTGTTTTTGCGTGTGTTTTTGTTTTTGTTTTTGTGTGTGTTTTTGCTTTTGTGTGTGTGTGTTTGTTTTTGTGTGTGTTTGTTTTGTTTTTGTGTGTGTTTTAGTTTTTGTGTGTTTTTTTGTTTTCGTGTGTGTTTTCGTTTTTCTGTGTGTGTGTGTTTTTTGTATTTGTGTGTTTTTGTTTTTGTGTGTGTGTGTGTTTTTGTGTGTTTTTGTGTTTTTTCTTTTTGTGTGTGTATTTGTTTTTGTGTGTGTGTTTGTTTTTGTGTGTGTTTTTGTTTTTGTGTGTGTGTTTGAGCTTTTGTTTTTGTGTGTGTTTTTGTTTTTCTGTGCGTGTGTGTTTTTGTCTTTGTGTGTATTTTTGTTTTTCTGTGTGTGTGTTTTTTGTTTTTGTCTGTGTTTTTGTTTTTGTGTGTGTGTGTTTGTTTTTGTGTGTGTGTGGTTTTGTTTTTGTGTTTTTTAGTTTTTGTGTGTGTGGTTTTGTTTTTGTGTGTGTTTGTTTTTGTTTTTGTGTGTTTTTGTTTATGTGTGTGTGTTTTTGTTTTTGCGTGTGTTTTTGGTTTTGTTTTTGTGTGTGTTTTTGCTTTTGTGTGTGTGTGTGTTTGTTTTTGTGTGTGTTTGTTTTTGTTTTTGTGTGATTTAGGTTTTGTGTGTGTGTTTTTGTTTTTGTGTGTGTTTTTGTTTTTGTGTGTGTGTTTTTGTTTATGTGTGTGTGTTTTTGTTGTTGCGTCTGTTTTTGTTTTTGTGTGTGTTTTTGCTTTTGTGTGTGTGTGTTTGTTTTTGTGTGTGTTTGTTTTGTTTTTGTGTGTGTTTTAGTTTTTGTGTGTTTTTTTGTTTTTGTGTGTGTTTTCGTTTTTCTGTGTGTGTGTTTTTTTGTTTTTGTGTGTGTGTGTTTTTGTGTGCGCGTGTGTTTTTTGTTTTTTGTGTGTGTTTTTGTTTATGTGTGTGTTTTTGTTTTTCTGTGTGTGTGTGTGTTTTTTGTTTTTCTGTGTGTGTGTTTTTGTGTGTGCGTGTGTTTTTTGTTTTTGTGTGTGTATTTGTTTTTGTGTGTGTGTTTGTTTTTGTGTGTGTTTTTGTTTTTCTGTGTGTGTGTTTTTTGTTTCTGTGTGTGTTTTTGTTTTTGTGTGTGTGTGTTTGTTTTTGTGTGTGTGTGTGTTTTTGTTTTTGTGTGTGTGTTTTTGTTTTTGCGTGTGTTTTTGTTTTTGTGTGTGTTTTTGTTTATGTGTGTGTGTGTTTGTTTTTGTGTGTGTTTGTTTTTGTTTTTGTGTGTGTTTTAGTTTTTGTGTGTTTTTTGTTTTCGTGTGTGTTTTCGTTTTTCTGTGTGTGTGTGTTTTTTGTATTTGTGTGTTTTTGTTTGTGTGTGTGTGTGTGTTTCTGTGTGTGTTTGTCTTTTTTCTTTTTGTGTGTGTATTTGTTTTTGTGTGTGTGTTTGTTTTTGTGTGTGTTTTTGTTTATGTGTGTGTTTTTGTTTTTCTGTGTGTGTGTTTTTTGTTTCTGTGTGTGTTTTTGTTTTTGTGTGTGTGTGTTTGTTTTTGTGTGTGTGTGTGTTTTTGTTTTTGTGTGTGTGTTTTTGTTTTTGCGTGTGGTTTTGTTTTTGTTTTTGTGTGTGTTTTTGTTTTTGTGTGTGTGTGTTTGTTTTTGTGTGTGTTTGTTTTTGTTTTTGTGTGTGTTTTAGTTTTTGTGTGTTTTTTTGTTTTCGTGTGTGTTTTCGTTTTTCTGTGTGTGTGTGTTTTTTGTATTTGTGTGTTTTTGTGTGTGTGTGTGTTTTTGTGTGTGTTTGTGTTTTTTCTTTTTGTGTGTATTTGTTTTTGTGTGTGTGTTTGTTTTTGTGTGTGTTTTTGTTTTTGTGTGTGTGTGTTTGAGCTTTTGTTTTTGTGTGTGTTTTTGTTTTTCTGTGCGTGTGTGTTTTTGTCTTTGTGTGTGTTTTTGTTTTTCTGTGTGTGTGTTTATTGTTTTTGTCTGTGTTTTTCTTTTTGTGTGTGTGTGTTTGTTTTTGTGTGTGTGTGGCTTTGTTTTTGTGTGTGTTTTAGTTTTTGTGTGTGTGGTTTTGTTTTTGTGTGTGTTTGTTTTTGTTTTTGTGTGTTTTTGTTTTTGTGTGTGTTTTTGTTTTTGAGTGTGTGTGTGTGTTTTTGTTTTTGTGTGTGTGGTTTTCTTTTTGTGTGTGTTTGTTTTTGTGTGTGTGGTTTTGTTTTTGTGTGTGTTTGTTTTGTTTTTGTGTGTGTTTTAGTTTTTGTGTGTTTTTTTGTTTTTGTGTGTGTTTTTGTTTTTCTGTGTGTGTGTGTTTTTGTTTTTGTGTGTGTTTGTTTTGTTTTTGTGTGTGTTTTAGTTTTTGTGTGTTTTTTTGTTTTTGTGTGTGTTTTTGTTTTTCTGTGTGTGTGTGTGTTTTTGTTTTTGTGTGTGTTTGTTTTGTTTTTGTGTGTTTTTGTTTATGTGTGTGTGTTTTTGTTTTTGCGTGTGTTTTTGGTTTTGTTTTTGTGTGTGTTTTTGCTTTTGTGTGTGTGTGTGTTTGTTTTTGTGTGTGTTTGTTTTTGTTTTTGTGTGATTTAGGTTTTGTGTGTGTGTTTTTGTTTTTGTGTGTGTTTTTGTTTTTGTGTGTGTGTTTTTGTTTATGTGTGTGTGTTTTTGTTGTTGCGTCTGTTTTTATTTTTGTTTTTGTGTGTGTTTTTGCTTTTGTGTGTGTGTGTTTGTTTTTGTGTGTGTTTGTTTTGTTTTTGTGTGTGTTTTAGTTTTTGTGTGTTTTTTTGTTTTTGTGTGTGTTTTCGTTTTTCTGTGTGTGTGTTTTTTTGTTTTTGTGTGTGTGTGTTTTTGTGTGCGCGTGTGTTTTTTGTTTTTTGTGTGTGTTTTTGTTTATGTGTGTGTTTTTGTTTTTCTGTGTGTGTGTGTGTTTTTTGTTTTTCTGTGTGTGTGTTTTTGTGTGTGCGTGTGTTTTTTGTTTTTGTGTGTGTATTTGTTTTTGTGTGTGTGTTTGTTTTTGTGTGTGTTTTTGTTTTTCTGTGTGTGTGTTTTTTGTTTCTGTGTGTGTTTTTGTTTTTGTGTGTGTGTGTTTGTTTTTGTGTGTGTGTGTGTTTTTGTTTTTGTGTGTGTGTTTTTGTTTTTGCGTGTGTTTTTGTTTTTGTGTGTGTTTTTGTTTATGTGTGTGTGTGTTTGTTTTTGTGTGTGTTTGTTTTTGTTTTTGTGTGTGTTTTAGTTTTTGTGTGTTTTTTGTTTTCGTGTGTGTTTTCGTTTTTCTGTGTGTGTGTGTTTTTTGTATTTGTGTGTTTTTGTTTGTGTGTGTGTGTGTGTTTCTGTGTGTGTTTGTCTTTTTTCTTTTTGTGTGTGTATTTGTTTTTGTGTGTGTGTTTGTTTTTGTGTGTGTTTTTGTTTATGTGTGTGTTTTTGTTTTTCTGTGTGTGTGTTTTTTGTTTCTGTGTGTGTTTTTGTTTTTGTGTGTGTGTGTTTGTTTTTGTGTGTGTGTGTGTTTTTGTTTTTGTGTGTGTGTTTTTGTTTTTGCGCGTGGTTTTGTTTTTGTTTTTGTGTGTGTTTTTGTTTGTGTGTGTGTGTGTTTGTTTTTGTGTGTGTTTGTTTTTGTTTTTGTGTGTGTTTTAGTTTTTGTGTGTTTTTTTGTTTTCGTGTGTGTTTTCGTTTTTCTGTGTGTGTGTGTTTTTTGTATTTGTGTGTTTTTGTGTGTGTGTGTTTTTGTGTGCGTTTGTGTTTTTTCTTTTTGTGTGTATTTGTTTTTGTGTGTGTGTTTGTTTTGTGTGTGTTTTTGTTTTTGTGTGTGTGTGTTTGAGCTTTTGTTTTTGTGTGTGTTTTTGTTTTTCTGTGCGTGTGTGTTTTTGTCTTTGTGTGTGTTTTTGTTTTTCTGTGTGTGTGTTTTTTGTTTTTGTCTGTGTTTTTCTTTTTGTGTGTGTGTGTTTGTTTTTGTGTGTGTGTGGTTTTGTTTTTGTGTGTGTTTTAGTTTTTGTGTGTGTGGTTTTGTTTTTGTGTGTGTTTGTTTTTGTTTTTGTGTGTTTTTGTTTTTGTGTGTGTTTTTGTTTTTGAGTGTGTGTGTGTGTTTTTGTTTTTGTGTGTGTGGTTTTGTTTTTGTGTGTGTTTGTTTTTGTGTGTGTGGTTTTGTTTTTGTGTGTGTTTTTGTTTTTGAGTGTGTGTGTGTGTTTTTGTTTTTGTGTGTGTTTGTTTTGTTTTTGTGTGTGTTTTAGTTTTTGTGTGTTTTTTTGTTTTTGTGTGTGTTTTTGTTTTTCTGTGTGTGTGTGTGTTTTTGTTTTTGTGTGTGTTTGTTTTGTTTTTGTGTGTGTTTTAGTTTTTGTGTGTTTTTTTGTTTTTGTGTGTGTTTTTGTTTTTCTGTGTGTGTGTGTTTTTGTTTTTGTGTGTGTGTGTTTTTGTGTGTGCGTGTGTTTTTTGTTTTTTGTGTGTGTTTTTGTTTATGTGTGTGTTTTTCTTTTTGCGTGTGTTTTTGTATTTGTTTTTGTGTGTGTTTTTGCTTTTGTGTGTGTGTGTGTTTGTTTGTGTGTGTGTTTGTTTTTGTGCGTATGTTTTTGTTTTTGTGTGTGTTTATGTTTTTGTGGGTGTGTGTGCTTTTGTGGGTGTGTGTGTTTTTGTTTTTGTGTGTGTTTTTGTTTTTCTGTGTGTGTGTGTTTTTTGTTTTTATGTGTGTGTGTTTTTGTGTGATTGTGTGTTTTTGTTTTGTGTGTGTGTTTGTTTTTGTGTGTGTGTTTTTGTGTGTGTTTGTGTTTTTTCATTTTGTGTGTGTATTTGTTTTTGTGTGTGTGTTTGTTTTTCTGTGTGTGTGTTTTTGTGTGTGTTTTTGTTTTTGTGTGTGTGTTTGAGCTTTTGTTTTTGTGTGTGTTTTTGTTTTTCTGTGCGTGTGTGTTTTTGTTTTTGTGTGTGTTTTTGTTTTTCTGTGTGTGTGTTTTTTGTTTTTGTGTGTCTTTTTGTTTTTGTGTGTGTTTTTGTTTTTGTGCGTATGTTTTTGTTTTTGTGTGTGTTTATGTTTTTGTGGGTGTGTGTGCTTTTGTGGGTGTGTGTGTTTTTGTTTTTGTGTGTGTTTTTGTTTTTCTGTGTGTGTGTGTGTTTTGTTTTTGTGTGTGTGTGTTTTTGTGTGTGTGTGGGTTTTTGTTTTTGTGTGTGTTTTTGTTTTTCTGTGTGTGTGTTTTTTGTTTCTGTCTGTGTTTTTGTTTTTGTGTGTGTTTTTGTTTTGTGTGTGTGTTTGTTTTTGTGTGTGTGTTTTTGTGTGTGTTTGTGTTTTTTCATTTTGTGTGTGTATTTGTTTTTGTGTGTGTGTTTGTTTTTCTGTGTGTGTGTTTTTGTTTTTGTGTGTTTTTGTTTTTGTGTGTGTGTTTTTTGTTTTTGTGTGTGTATTTGTTTTTGTGTGTGTTTTTGTTTTTGTGTGTGTGTTTGAGCTTTTGTTTTTGTGTGTGTTTTTGTTTTTCTGTGCGCGTGTGTTTTTGTTTTTGTGTGTGTTTTTGTTTTTCTGTGTGTGTGTTTTTTGTTTTTGTGTGTCTTTTTGTTTATGTGTGTGTTTTTGTTTTTGTGCGTATGGTTTTGTTTTTGTGTGTGTTTATGTTTTTGTGGGTGTGTGTGCTTTTGTGGGTGTGTGTGTTTTTGTTTTTGTGTGTGTTTTTGTTTTTCTGTGTGTGTGTGTTTTTTGTTTTTGTGTGTGTGTGTTTTTGTGTGTGTGTGTGTTTTTTGTTTTTTGCGTGTGTTTTTGTTTTTGTTTTTGTTTGTGTTTTTGTTTTTCTGTGTGTCTGTTTGTTTTTGTGTGTTTGTTTTTGTTTTTGTGTGTGTTTTTTGTTTTTGTGTGTGTATTTGTTTTTGTGTGTGTTTTTGTGTGTGTTTGTTTTTGTGTGTGTGTTTGTTTTTGTGTGTGTGTGTTTTTGTTTTTGTGTGTGTTTTTGTTTTTGTGTTTGTTTTTGTTTTTGTGTGTGTGTGTGTTTGAGCTTTTGTTTTTGTGTGTGTGTGTTTTTGTTTTTGTGTGTGTTTTTGTTTTTCTGTGTGTGTGTTTTTTGTTTCTGTGTGTGTTTTTGTTTTTGTGTGTGTGTGTTTGTTTTTGTGCGTGTGTTTGTTTTTGTGTGAGTTTTTGTTTTGTGTGTGTGTTTGTTTTTGTGTGTGTGTTTTTGTGTGTGTTTGTGTTTTTTCATTTTGTGTGTGTATTTGTTTTTGTGTGTGTGTTTGTTTTTCTGTGTGTGTGTTTTTGTTTTTGTGTGTGTTTTTGTTTTTGTGTGTGTGTTTGAGCTTTTGTTTTTGTGTGTGTTTTTGTTTTTCTGTGCGTGTGTGTTTTTGTTTTTCTGTGTGTTTTTGTTTTTCTGTGTGTGTGTTTTTTGTTTTTGTGTGTCTTTTTGTTTTTGTGTGTGTTTTTGTTTTTGTGCGTATGTTTTTGTTTTTGTGTGTGTTTATGTTTTTGTGGGTGTGTGTGCTTTTGTGGGTGTGTGTGTTTTTGTTTTTGTGTGTGTTTTTGTTTTTCTGTGTGTGTGTGTGTTTTGTTTTTGTGTGTGTGTGTTTTTGTGTGTGTGTGGGTTTTTGTTTTTGTGTGTGTTTTTGTTTTTCTGTGTGTGTGTTTTTTGTTTCTGTGTGTGTTTTTGTTTTTGTGTGTGTTTTTGTTTTGTGTGTGTGTTTGTTTTTGTGTGTGTGTTTTTGTGTGTGTTTGTGTTTTTTCATTTTGTGTGTGTATTTGTTTTTGTGTGTGTGTTTGTTTTTCTGTGTGTGTGTTTTTGTTTTTGTGTGTTTTTGTTTTTGTGTGTGTGTTTTTTGTTTTTGTGTGTTTATTTGTTTTTGTGTGTGTGTGTTTTTGTGTGTGTTTGTGTTTTTACTTTTTGTGTGTGTGTGATTGAGCTTTTGTTTTTGTGTGTGTTTTTGTTTTTCTGGGTGTGTGTTTTTTTGTGTATGTTTTTGTATTTCTGTGTGTGTGTGTTTTTTGTTTTTGTGTGTGTTTTTGTTTTTGTGTGTGTGTGTTTGTTTTTGTGTGTGTGTGGTTTTGTTTTTGTGTGTGTGTTTGTGTTTTGTTTTTGTATGTGTTTTTGTTTTTGTGTGTGTGTTTGTGTTTTGTTTTTGTGTGTTTTTGTGTGTGTGTTTATGTTTTTGTGGGTGTGTGTTTGTTTTTGTGTGTCTTTGTTTTTGTTGTTCTGTGTGTTTTAGTTTTTGTGTGTGTGGTTTTGTTTTTGCGTGTGTTTTTGTTTTTGTTTTTGTGTGTGTTTTTGTTTTTGTGTGTGTTTGTTTTTGTGTGTGTGTGTTTGTTTTTGTGTGTGTTTTTGTTTTTCTGTGCGTGTGTGTTTTTTGTTTTTGTGTGTGTGTCTTTTTGTGTGTGTGTGTGTTTTTTGTTTTTGTGTGTGTATTTGTTTTTGTGTGTGTGTTTGTTTTTGTGTGTGTTTTTGTTTTTGTGTTTGTTTGTTTGAGCTTTTGTTTTTGTGTGTGTTTTTGTTTTTCTGTGCGTGTGTTTATGTTTTTCTTTGTGTATTTGTTTTTGTGTGTGTGTTTGTTTTTGTGTGTGTTTATGTTTTTGTGCGTGTTTTTGTTTTTCTGTGTGTGTGTGTTTTTGTTTTTGTGTGTGTTTTTGTTTTTGTGTGTGTGTTTGTGTTTTTGTTTTTGTGTGTGTATTTGTTTTTGTGTGTGTTTTTGTTTTTGTGTGTGTGTTTGTGTTTTTGTTTTTGTGTGTGTTTTTGTTTTTGTGTGTTTGTTTGTTTTTGTGTTTGTTTTTGTTTTTTTGTGTGTGTGTGTGTTTGAGCTTTTGTTTTTGTGTGTGTTTTTGTTTTTCTGTGCGTGTGTGTTTTTGTTTTTGTGTGTGTTTTTGTTTTTGTGTGTGTGTTTGTTTTTGTGTGTGTGTGTTTTTGTGTGTGTTTGTGTTTTTTCTTTTTGTGTGTGCGTGTTTGAGCTTTTGTTTTTGTGTGTGTTTTTGTTTTTCTCTGTGTGTGTTTTTGTTTTCGTGTGTGTTTTTGTTTTTGTGTGTGTGTGTTTGAGCTTTCGTTTTTGTGTGTGTTTTTGTTTTTGTGGGTGTATGTTTTTTTGTGTATGTTTTTGTTTTTCTGTGTGTGTGTGTTTTGTTTCTGTGTGTGTTTTTGTTTTTGTGTGTGTGTGTTTGTTTTTGTGCGTGTGTTTGTTTTTGTGTGTGTTTTTGTTTTTGTGCATTTGTTTTTGTTTTTGTGTGTGTTTATGTTTTTGTGGGTGTATGTTTTTTTGTGTATGTTTTTGTTTTTCTGTGTGTGTGTGTTTTGCTTCTGTGTGTGTTTTTGTTTTTGTGTGTGTGTGTTTGTTTTTGTGCCTGTGTTTGTTTTTGTGTGTGTTTTTGTTTTGTGCGTGTGTTTGTTTTTGTGTGTGTGTTTTTGTGTGTGTTTGTGTTTTTTCATTTTGTGTGTGTATTTGTTTTTGTGTGTGTGTTTGTTTTTCTGTGTGTGTGTTTTTGTTTTTGTGTGTGTGTTTTTTGTTTTTGTGTGTGTATTTGTTTTTCTGTGCGTGTGTGTTTTTGTTTTTGTGTGTGTTTTTGTTTTTCTGTGTGTGTGTTTTTTGTTTTTGTGCGTATGTTTTTGTTTTTGTGTGTGTTTATGTTTTTGTGGGTGTGTGTGCTTTTGTGGGTGTGTGTGTTTTTGTTTTTGTGTGTGTTTTTGTTTTTCTGTGTGTGTGTGTTTTTTGTTTTTGTGTGTGTGTGTTTTTGTGTGTGTGTGTGTTTTTTGTTTTTTGCGTGTGTTCTTGTTTTTGTTTATGTTTGTGTTTTTGTTTTTGTGTGTGTTTATGTTTTTGTGGGTGTTTGTTTCTGTTTGTTTTTGTGTGTTTGTTTTTTTTTTTGTGTGTGTTTTTTGTTTTTGTGTGTGTATTTGTTTTTGTGTGTGTTTTTGTGTGTGTTTGTTTTTGTGTGTGTGTTTGTTTTTGTGTGTGTGTTTGTTTGTTTTTGTGTGTGGTTTTGTTTTGTGTGTGTTTTTGTTTTTCTGTGCGTGTGTGTTTTTGTTTTTGTGTGTGTTTTTGTTTTTCTGTGTGTGTTTTTTGTTTTTGTGTGTGTTTTTGTTTTTGTGCGTTTGTTTTTGTTTTTGTGTGTGTTTATGTTTTTGTGGGTGTGTGTTTTTTTTTGTGTATGTTTTTGTTTTTCTGTGTGAGTGTGTTTTTTGTTTTTGTGTGTGTTTTTGTTTTTGTGTGTGTGTTTTTGTTTTTGTGTGTGTTTTAGTTTTTCTGTGTGTCTGTTTGTTTTTGTGTGTTTGTTTTTGTTTTTGTGTGTGTTTTTTGTTTTTGTGTGTGTATTTGTTTTTGTGTGTGTTTTTGTGTGTGTTTGTTTTTGTGTGTGTGTTTGTTTTTGTGTGTGTGTGTTTTTGTTTTTGTGTGTGTTTTTGTTTTTGTGTTTGTTTTTGTTTTTGTGTGTGTGTGTGTTTGAGCTTTTGTTTTTGTGTGTGTGTGTTTTTGTTTTTGTGTGTGTTTTTGTTTTTCTGTGTGTGTTTTTTGTTTTTGTGTGTGTTTTTGTTTTTGTGCGTTTGTTTTTGTTTTTGTGTGTGTTTATGTTTTTGTGGGTGTGTGTTTTTTTTTGTGTATGTTTTTGTTTTTCTGTGTGAGTGTGTTTTTTGTTTTTGTGTGTGTTTTTGTTTTTGTGTGTGTGTTTTTGTTTTTGTGTGTGTTTTAGTTTTTGTGTGTTTTTTTGTTTTCGTGTGTGTTTTCGTTTTTCTGTGTGTGTGTGTTTTTGTTTTTGTGTGTGTTTATCTTTTTGTGTGTGTGTTTGTGTTTTTGTTTTTGTGTGTGTTTTTGTGTTTGTTTTATTTTTTTGTGTGTGTGTGTTTTTGTTTTTGTGTGTGTTTTTGTTTTTCTGTGTGTGTGTTTTTTGTTTTTGTGTATGTCTGTTTGTTTTTGTGTGTGTGTTTGTTTTTGTGTTTGTTTTTGTTTTTTTGTGTGTGTGTGTGTTTGAGCTTTTGTTTTTGTGTGTGTTTTTGTTTTTCTGTGCGTGTGTGTTTTTGTTTTTGTGTGTGTTTTTTGTTTTTGTGTGTGTATTTGTTTTTGTGTGTGTGTTTGTTTTTGTGTGTGTTTTTGTTTTTATGTGTGTTTGTTTGAGCTTTTGTTTTTGTGTGTGTTTTTGTTTTTCTGTGCGTGTGTTTTTGTTTTTGTTTGTGTTTTTGTTTTTCTATGTGTGTTTTTTGTTTTTGTGTGTGTTTTTGTGTTTTTGTTTTTGTGTGTGTTTTTGTTTTTGTGTGTTTGTTTTTGTGTTTGTTTTTGTTTTTTTGTGTGTGTGTGTGTTTGAGCTTTTGTTTTTGTGTGTGTATTTGTTTTTCTGTGCGTGTGTGTTTTTGTTTTTGTGTGTGTTTATGTTTTTGTGTGTGTGTTTGTTTTTGTGTGTGTGTGTTTTTGTGTGTGTTTGTGTTTTTTCTTTTTGTGTGTGCGTGTTTGAGCTTTTGTTTTTGTGTGTGTTTTTGTTTTTCTCTGTGTGTGTTTTTGTTTTCGTGTGTGTTTTTGTTTTTGTGTGTGTGTGTTTGAGCTTTCGTTTTTGTGTGTGTTTTTGTTTTTGTGGGTGTATGTTTTTTTGTGTATGTTTTTGTTTTTCTGTGTGTGTGTGTTTTGTTTCTGTGTGTGTTTTTGTTTTTGTGTGTGTGTGTTTGTTTTTGTGCGTGTGTTTGTTTTTGTGTGTGTTTTTGTTTTTGTGCATTTGTTTTTGTTTTTGTGTGTGTTTATGTTTTTGTGGGTGTATGTTTTTTTGTGTATGTTTTTGTTTTTCTGTGTGTGTGTGTTTTGCTTCTGTGTGTGTTTTTGTTTTTGTGTGTGTGTGTTTGTTTTTGTGCGTGTGTTTGTTTTTGTGTGTGTTTTTGTTTTGTGCGTGTGTTTGTTTTTGTGTGTGTGTTTTTGTGTGTGTTTGTGTTTTTTCATTTTGTGTGTGTATTTGTTTTTGTGTGTGTGTTTGTTTTTCTGTGTGTGTGTTTTTGTTTTTGTGTGTTTTTGTTTTTGTGTGTGTGTTTTTTGTTTTTGTGTGTGTATTTGTTTTTCTGTGCGTGTGTGTTTTTGTTTTTGTGTGTGTTTTTGTTTTTCTGTGTGTGTGTTTTTTGTTTTTGTGCGTATGTTTTTGTTTTTGTGTGTGTTTATGTTTTTGTGGGTGTGTGTGCTTTTGTGGGTGTGTGTGTTTTTGTTTTTGTGTGTGTTTGTGTTTTTCTGTGTGTGTGTGTTTTTTGTTTTTGTGTGTGTGTGTTTTTGTGTGTGTGTGTGTTTTTTGTTTTTTGCGTGTGTTCTTGTTTTTGTTTATGTTTGTGTTTTTGTTTTTGTGTGTGTTTATGTTTTTGTGGGTGTTTGTTTCTGTTTGTTTTTGTGTGTTTGTTTTTGTTTTTGTGTGTGTTTTTTGTTTTTGTGTGTGTATTTGTTTTTGTGTGTGTTTTTGTGTGTGTTTGTTTTTGTGTGTGTGTTTGTTTTTGTGTGTGTGTGTTTGTTTGTTTTTGTGTGTGGTTTTGTTTTGTGTGTGTTTTTGTTTTTCTGTGCGTGTGTGTTTTTGTTTTTGTGTGTGTTTTTGTTTTTCTGTGTGTGTTTTTTGTTTTTGTGTGTGTTTTTGTTTTTGTGCGTTTGTTTTTGTTTTTGTGTGTGTTTATGTTTTTGTGGGTGTGTGTTTTTTTTTGTGTATGTTTTTGTTTTTCTGTGTGAGTGTGTTTTTTGTTTTTGTGTGTGTTTTTGTTTTTGTGTGTGTGTTTTTGTTTTTGTGTGTGTTTTAGTTTTTGTGTGTTTTTTTGTTTTCGTGTGTGTTTTCGTTTTTCTGTGTGTGTGTGTTTTTGTTTTTGTGTGTGTTTATCTTTTTGTGTGTGTGTTTGTGTTTTTGTTTTTGTGTGTGTTTTTGTGTTTGTTTTATTTTTTTGTGTGTGTGTGTTTTTGTTTTTGTGTGTGTTTTTGTTTTTCTGTGTGTGTGTTTTTTGTTTTTGTGTATGTCTGTTTGTTTTTGTGTGTGTGTTTGTTTTTGTGTTTGTTTTTGTTTTTTTGTGTGTGTGTGTGTTTGAGCTTTTGTTTTTGTGTGTGTTTTTGTTTTTCTGTGCGTGTGTGTTTTTGTTTTTCTGTGCGTGTGTGTTTTTGTTTTTGTGTGTGTTTTTTGTTTTTGTGTGTGTATTTGTTTTTGTGTGTGTGTTTGTTTTTGTGTGTGTTTTTGTTTTTATGTGTGTTTGTTTGAGCTTTTGTTTTTGTGTGTGTTTTTGTTTTTCTGTGCGTGTGTTTTTGTTTTTGTTTGTGTTTTTGTTTTTCTATGTGTGTTTTTTGTTTTTGTGTGTGTTTTTGTGTTTTTGTTTTTGTGTGTGTTTTTGTTTTTGTGTGTTTGTTTTTGTGTTTGTTTTTGTTTTTTTGTGTGTGTGTGTTTGAGCTTTTGTTTTTGTGTGTGTGTGTTTTTCTGTGCGTGTGTGTTTTTGTTTTTGTGTGTGTTTTTGTTTTTCTGTGTGTGTGTTTTTTGTTTTTGTGTGTCTTTTTGTTTTTGTGTGTGTTTTTGTTTTTGTGCGTATGTTTTTGTTTTTGTGTGTGTTTATGTTTTTGTGGGTGTGTGTGCTTTTGTGGGTGTGTGTGTTTTTGTTTTTGTGTGTGTTTTTGTTTTTCTGTGTGTGTGTGTGTTTTGTTTTTGGGTGTGTGTGTTTTTGTGTGTGTGTGGGTTTTTGTTTTTGTGTGTGTTTTTGTTTTTCTGTGTGTGTGTTTTTTGTTTCTGTGTGTGTTTTTGTTTTTGTGTGTGTTTTTGTTTTGTGTGTGTGTTTGTTTTTGTGTGTGTGTTTTTGTGTGTGTTTGTGTTTTTTCATTTTGTGTGTGTATTTGTTTTTGTGTGTGTGTTTGTTTTTCTGTGTGTGTGTTTTTGTTTTTGTGTGTTTTTGTTTTTGTGTGTGTGTTTTTTGTTTTTGTGTGTGTATTTGTTTTTGTGTGTGTTTTTGTTTTTGTGTGTGTGTTTGAGCTTTTGTTTTTGTGTGTGTTTTTGTTTTTCTGTGCGCGAGTGTTTTTGTTTTTCTGTGTGTTTTTGTTTTTCTGTGTGTGTGTTTTTTGTTTTTGTGTGTCTTTTTGTTTATGTGTGTGTTTTTGTTTTTGTGCGTATGTTTTTGTTTTTGTGTGTGTTTATGTTTTTGTGGGTGTGTGTGCTTTTGTGGGTGTGAGTGTTTTTGTTTTTGTGTGTGTTTTTGTTTTTCTGTGTGTGTGTGTTTTTTGTTTTTATGTGTGTGTGTTTTTGTGTGTGTGTGTGTTTTTGTTTTGTGTGTGTGTTTGTTTTTGTGTGTGTGTTTTTGTGTGTGTTTGTGTTTTTTCATTTTGTGTGTGTATTTGTTTTTGTGTGTGTGTTTGTTTTTCTGTGTGTGTGTTTTTGTGTGTGTTTTTGTTTTTGTGTGTGTGTTTGAGCTTTTGTTTTTGTGTGTGTTTTTGTTTTTCTGTGCGTGTGTGTTTTTGTTTTTGTGTGTGTTTTTGTTTTTCTGTGTGTGTGTTTTTTGTTTTTGTGTGTCTTTTTGTTTTTGTGTGTGTTTTTGTTTTTGTGCGTATGTTTTTGTTTTTGTGTGTGTTTATGTTTTTGTGGGTGTGTGTGCTTTTGTGGGTGTGTGTGTTTTTGTTTTTGTGTGTGTTTTTGTTTTTCTGTGTGTGTGTGTGTTTTGTTTTTGTGTGTGTGTGTTTTTGTGTGTGTGTGGGTTTTTGTTTTTGTGTGTGTTTTTGTTTTTCTGTGTGTGTGTTTTTTGTTTCTGTCTGTGTTTTTGTTTTTGTGTGTGTTTTTGTTTTGTGTGTGTGTTTGTTTTTGTGTGTGTGTTTTTGTGTGTGTTTGTGTTTTTTCATTTTGTGTGTGTATTTGTTTTTGTGTGTGTGTTTGTTTTTCTGTGTGTGTGTTTTTGTTTTTGTGTGTTTTTGTTTTTGTGTGTGTGTTTTTTGTTTTTGTGTGTGTATTTGTTTTTGTGTGTGTTTTTGTTTTTGTGTGTGTGTTTGAGCTTTTGTTTTTGTGTGTGTTTTTGTTTTTCTGTGCGCGTGTGTTTTTGTTTTTGTGTGTGTTTTTGTTTTTCTGTGTGTGTGTTTTTTGTTTTTGTGTGTCTTTTTGTTTTTGTTTTTGTTTGTGTTTTTGTTTTTCTGTGTGTCTGTTTGTTTTTGTGTGTTTGTTTTTGTTTTTGTGTGTGTTTTTTGTTTTTGTGTGTGTATTTGTTTTTGTGTGTGTTTTTGTGTGTGTTTGTTTTTGTGTGTGTGTTTGTTTTTGTGTGTGTGTGTTTTTGTTTTTGTGTGTGTTTTTGTTTTTGTGTTTGTTTTTGTTTTTGTGTGTGTGTGTGTTTGAGCTTTTGTTTTTGTGTGTGTGTGTTTTTGTTTTTGTGTGTGTTTTTGTTTTTCTGTGTGTGTGTTTTTTGTTTCTGTGTGTGTTTTTGTTTTTGTGTGTGTGTGTTTGTTTTTGTGCGTGTGTTTGTTTTTGTGTGAGTTTTTGTTTTGTGTGTGTGTTTGTTTTTGTGTGTGTGTTTTTGTGTGTGTTTGTGTTTTTTCATTTTGTGTGTGTATTTGTTTTTGTGTGTGTGTTTGTTTTTCTGTGTGTGTGTTTTTGTTTTTGTGTGTGTTTTTGTTTTTGTGTGTGTGTTTGAGCTTTTGTTTTTGTGTGTGTTTTTGTTTTTCTGTGCGTGTGTGTTTTTGTTTTTCTGTGTGTTTTTGTTTTTCTGTGTGTGTGTTTTTTGTTTTTGTGTGTCTTTTTGTTTTTGTGTGTGTTTTTGTTTTTGTGCGTATGTTTTTGTTTTTGTGTGTGTTTATGTTTTTGTGGGTGTGTGTGCTTTTGTGGGTGTGTGTGTTTTTGTTTTTGTGTGTGTTTTTGTTTTTCTGTGTGTGTGTGTGTTTTGTTTTTGTGTGTGTGTGTTTTTGTGTGTGTGTGGGTTTTTGTTTTTGTGTGTGTTTTTGTTTTTCTGTGTGTGTGTTTTTTGTTTCTGTGTGTGTTTTTGTTTTTGTGTGTGTTTTTGTTTTGTGTGTGTGTTTGTTTTTGTGTGTGTGTTTTTGTGTGTGTTTGTGTTTTTTCATTTTGTGTGTGTATTTGTTTTTGTGTGTGTGTTTGTTTTTCTGTGTGTGTGTTTTTGTTTTTGTGTGTTTTTGTTTTTGTGTGTGTGTTTTTTGTTTTTGTGTGTTTATTTGTTTTTGTGTGTGTGTGTTTTTGTGTGTGTTTGTGTTTTTACTTTTTGTGTGTGTGTGATTGAGCTTTTGTTTTTGTGTGTGTTTTTGTTTTTCTGGGTGTGTGTTTTTTTGTGTATGTTTTTGTATTTCTGTGTGTGTGTGTTTTTTGTTTTTGTGTGTGTTTTTGTTTTTGTGTGTGTGTGTTTGTTTTTGTGTGTGTGTGGTTTTGTTTTTGTGTGTGTGTTTGTGTTTTGTTTTTGTATGTGTTTTTGTTTTTGTGTGTGTGTTTGTGTTTTGTTTTTGTGTGTTTTTGTGTGTGTGTTTATGTTTTTGTGGGTGTGTGTTTGTTTTTGTGTGTCTTTGTTTTTGTTGTTCTGTGTGTTTTAGTTTTTGTGTGTGTGGTTTTGTTTTTGCGTGTGTTTTTGTTTTTGTTTTTGTGTGTGTTTTTGTTTTTGTGTGTGTTTGTTTTTGTGTGTGTGTGTTTGTTTTTGTGTGTGTTTTTGTTTTTCTGTGCGTGTGTGTTTTTTGTTTTTGTGTGTGTGTCTTTTTGTGTGTGTGTGTGTTTTTTGTTTTTGTGTGTGTATTTGTTTTTGTGTGTGTGTTTGTTTTTGTGTGTGTTTTTGTTTTTGTGTTTGTTTGTTTGAGCTTTTGTTTTTGTGTGTGTTTTTGTTTTTCTGTGCGTGTGTTTATGTTTTTCTTTGTGTATTTGTTTTTGTGTGTGTGTTTGTTTTTGTGTGTGTTTATGTTTTTGTGCGTGTTTTTGTTTTTCTGTGTGTGTGTGTTTTTGTTTTTGTGTGTGTTTTTGTTTTTGTGTGTGTGTTTGTGTTTTTGTTTTTGTGTGTGTATTTGTTTTTGTGTGTGTTTTTGTTTTTGTGTGTGTGTTTGTGTTTTTGTTTTTGTGTGTGTTTTTGTTTTTGTGTGTTTGTTTGTTTTTGTGTTTGTTTTTGTTTTTTTGTGTGTGTGTGTGTTTGAGCTTTTGTTTTTGTGTGTGTTTTTGTTTTTCTGTGCGTGTGTGTTTTTGTTTTTGTGTGTGTTTTTGTTTTTGTGTGTGTGTTTGTTTTTGTGTGTGTGTGTTTTTGTGTGTGTTTGTGTTTTTTCTTTTTGTGTGTGCGTGTTTGAGCTTTTGTTTTTGTGTGTGTTTTTGTTTTTCTCTGTGTGTGTTTTTGTTTTCGTGTGTGTTTTTGTTTTTGTGTGTGTGTGTTTGAGCTTTCGTTTTTGTGTGTGTTTTTGTTTTTGTGGGTGTATGTTTTTTTGTGTATGTTTTTGTTTTTCTGTGTGTGTGTGTTTTGTTTCTGTGTGTGTTTTTGTTTTTGTGTGTGTGTGTTTGTTTTTGTGCGTGTGTTTGTTTTTGTGTGTGTTTTTGTTTTTGTGCATTTGTTTTTGTTTTTGTGTGTGTTTATGTTTTTGTGGGTGTATGTTTTTTTGTGTATGTTTTTGTTTTTCTGTGTGTGTGTGTTTTGCTTCTGTGTGTGTTTTTGTTTTTGTGTGTGTGTGTTTGTTTTTGTGCCTGTGTTTGTTTTTGTGTGTGTTTTTGTTTTGTGCGTGTGTTTGTTTTTGTGTGTGTGTTTTTGTGTGTGTTTGTGTTTTTTCATTTTGTGTGTGTATTTGTTTTTGTGTGTGTGTTTGTTTTTCTGTGTGTGTGTTTTTGTTTTTGTGTGTGTGTTTTTTGTTTTTGTGTGTGTATTTGTTTTTCTGTGCGTGTGTGTTTTTGTTTTTGTGTGTGTTTTTGTTTTTCTGTGTGTGTGTTTTTTGTTTTTGTGCGTATGTTTTTGTTTTTGTGTGTGTTTATGTTTTTGTGGGTGTGTGTGCTTTTGTGGGTGTGTGTGTTTTTGTTTTTGTGTGTGTTTTTGTTTTTCTGTGTGTGTGTGTTTTTTGTTTTTGTGTGTGTGTGTTTTTGTGTGTGTGTGTGTTTTTTGTTTTTTGCGTGTGTTCTTGTTTTTGTTTATGTTTGTGTTTTTGTTTTTGTGTGTGTTTATGTTTTTGTGGGTGTTTGTTTCTGTTTGTTTTTGTGTGTTTGTTTTTGTTTTTGTGTGTGTTTTTTGTTTTTGTGTGTGTATTTGTTTTTGTGTGTGTTTTTGTGTGTGTTTGTTTTTGTGTGTGTGTTTGTTTTTGTGTGTGTGTTTGTTTGTTTTTGTGTGTGGTTTTGTTTTGTGTGTGTTTTTGTTTTTCTGTGCGTGTGTGTTTTTGTTTTTGTGTGTGTTTTTGTTTTTCTGTGTGTGTTTTTTGTTTTTGTGTGTGTTTTTGTTTTTGTGCGTTTGTTTTTGTTTTTGTGTGTGTTTATGTTTTTGTGGGTGTGTTTTTTTTTTTGTGTATGTTTTTGTTTTTCTGTGTGAGTGTGTTTTTTGTTTTTGTGTGTGTTTTTGTTTTTGTGTGTGTGTTTTTGTTTTTGTGTGTGTTTTAGTTTTTGTGTGTTTTTTTGTTTTCGTGTGTGTTTTCGTTTTTCTGTGTGTGTGTGTTTTTGTTTTTGTGTGTGTTTATCTTTTTGTGTGTGTGTTTGTGTTTTTGTTTTTGTGTGTGTTTTTGTGTTTGTTTTATTTTTTTGTGTGTGTGTGTTTTTGTTTTTGTGTGTGTTTTTGTTTTTCTGTGTGTGTGTTTTTTGTTTTTGTGTATGTCTGTTTGTTTTTGTGTGTGTGTTTGTTTTTGTGTTTGTTTTTGTTTTTTTGTGTGTGTGTGTGTTTGAGCTTTTGTTTTTGTGTGTGTTTTTGTTTTTCTGTGCGTGTGTGTTTTTGTTTTTCTGTGCGTGTGTGTTTTTGTTTTTGTGTGTGTTTTTTGTTTTTGTGTGTGTATTTGTTTTTGTGTGTGTGTTTGTTTTTGTGTGTGTTTTTGTTTTTATGTGTGTTTGTTTGAGCTTTTGTTTTTGTGTGTGTTTTTGTTTTTCTGTGCGTGTGTTTTTGTTTTTGTTTGTGTTTTTGTTTTTCTATGTGTGTTTTTTGTTTTTGTGTGTGTTTTTGTGTTTTTGTTTTTGTGTGTGTTTTTGTTTTTGTGTGTTTGTTTTTGTGTTTGTTTTTGTTTTTTTGTGTGTGTGTGTTTGAGCTTTTGTTTTTGTGTGTGTGTGTTTTTGTGTGTGTGTGGGTTTTTGTTTTTGTGTGTGTTTTTGTTTTTCTGTGTGTGTGTTTTTTGTTTCTGTGTGTGTTTTTGTTTTTGTGTGTGTTTTTGTTTTGTGTGTGTGTTTGTTTTTGTGTGTGTGTTTTTGTGTGTGTTTGTGTTTTTTCATTTTGTGTGTGTATTTGTTTTTGTGTGTGTGTTTGTTTTTCTGTGTGTGTGTTTTTGTTTTTGTGTGTTTTTGTTTTTGTGTGTGTGTTTTTTGTTTTTGTGCGTTTGTTTTTGTTTTTGTGTGTGTTTATGTTTTTGTGGGTGTGTGTTTTTTTTTGTGTATGTTTTTGTTTTTCTGTGTGAGTGTGTTTTTTGTTTTTGTGTGTGTTTTTGTTTTTGTGTGTGTGTTTTTGTTTTTGTGTGTGTTTTAGTTTTTGTGTGTTTTTTTGTTTTCGTGTGTGTTTTCGTTTTTCTGTGTGTGTGTGTTTTTGTTTTTGTGTGTGTTTATCTTTTTGTGTGTGTGTTTGTGTTTTTGTTTTTGTGTGTGTTTTTGTGTTTGTTTTATTTTTTTGTGTGTGTGTGTTTTTGTTTTTGTGTGTGTTTTTGTTTTTCTGTGTGTGTGTTTTTTGTTTTTGTGTATGTCTGTTTGTTTTTGTGTGTGTGTTTGTTTTTGTGTTTGTTTTTGTTTTTTTGTGTGTGTGTGTGTTTGAGCTTTTGTTTTTGTGTGTGTTTTTGTTTTTCTGTGCGTGTGTGTTTTTGTTTTTCTGTGCGTGTGTGTTTTTGTTTTTGTGTGTGTTTTTTGTTTTTGTGTGTGTATTTGTTTTTGTGTGTGTGTTTGTTTTTGTGTGTGTTTTTGTTTTTATGTGTGTTTGTTTGAGCTTTTGTTTTTGTGTGTGTTTTTGTTTTTCTGTGCGTGTGTTTTTGTTTTTGTTTGTGTTTTTGTTTTTCTATGTGTGTTTTTTGTTTTTGTGTGTGTTTTTGTGTTTTTGTTTTTGTGTGTGTTTTTGTTTTTGTGTGTTTGTTTTTGTGTTTGTTTTTGTTTTTTTGTGTGTGTGTGTTTGAGCTTTTGTTTTTGTGTGTGTGTGTTTTTGTGTGTGTGTGGGTTTTTGTTTTTGTGTGTGTTTTTGTTTTTCTGTGTGTGTGTTTTTTGTTTCTGTGTGTGTTTTTGTTTTTGTGTGTGTTTTTGTTTTGTGTGTGTGTTTGTTTTTGTGTGTGTGTTTTTGTGTGTGTTTGTGTTTTTTCATTTTGTGTGTGTATTTGTTTTTGTGTGTGTGTTTGTTTTTCTGTGTGTGTGTTTTTGTTTTTGTGTGTTTTTGTTTTTGTGTGTGTGTTTTTTGTTTTTGTGTGTGTATTTGTTTTTGTGTGTGTGTGTTTTTGTGTGTGTTTGTGTTTTTTCTTTTTGTGTGTGTGTGATAGAGCTTTTGTTTTTGTGTGTGTTTTTGTTTTTCTGGGTGTGTGTTTTTTTGTGTATGTTTTTGTATTTCTGTGTGTGTGTGTTTTTTGTTTTTGTGTGTGTTTTTGTTTTTGTGTGTGTGTGTTTGTTTTTGTGTGTGTGTGGTTTTGTTTTTTTGTGTGTGTTTGTGTTTTGTTTTTGTATGTGTTTTTGTTTTTGTGTGTGTGTTTGTGTTTTGTTTTTGTGTGTTTTTGTGTGTGTGTTTATGTTTTTGTGGGTGTGTGTTTGTTTTTGTGTGTCTTTGTTTTTGTTGTTCTGTGTGTTTTAGTTTTTGTGTGTGTGGTTTTGTTTTTGCGTGTGTTTTTGTTTTTGTTTTTGTGTGTGTTTTTGTTTTTGTGTGTGTTTGTTTTTGTGTGTGTGTGTTTGTTTTTGTGTGTGTTTTTGTTTTTCTGTGCGTGTGTGTTTTTTGTTTTTGTGTGTGTGTCTTTTTGTGTGTGTGTGTGTTTTTTGTTTTTGTGTGTGTATTTGTTTTTGTGTGTGTGTTTGTTTTTGTGTGTGTTTTTGTTTTTGTGTTTGTTTGTTTGAGCTTTTGTTTTTGTGTGTGTTTTTGTTTTTCTGTGCGTGTGTTTATGTTTTTCTTTGTGTATTTGTTTTTGTGTGTGTGTTTGTTTTTGTGTGTGTTTATGTTTTTGTGCGTGTTTTTGTTTTTCTGTGTGTGTGTGTTTTTGTTTTTGTGTGTGTTTTTGTTTTTGTGTGTGTGTTTGTGTTTTTGTTTTTGTGTGTGTATTTGTTTTTCTATGTGTGTTTTTTGTTTTTGTGTGTGTTTTTGTGTTTTTGTTTTTGTGTGTGTTTTTGTTTTTGTGTGTTTGTTTTTGTGTTTGTTTTTGTTTTTTTGTGTGTGTGTGTGTTTGAGCTTTTGTTTTTGTGTGTGTTTTTGTTTTTCTGTGCGTGTGTGTTTTTGTTTTTGTGTGTGTTTTTGTTTTTGTGTGTGTGTTTGTTTTTGTGTGTGTGTGTTTTTGTGTGTGTTTGTGTTTTTTCTTTTTGTGTGTGCGTGTTTGAGCTTTTGTTTTTGTGTGTGTTTTTGTTTTTCTCTGTGTGTGTTTTTGTTTTCGTGTGTGTTTTTGTTTTTGTGTGTGTGTGTTTGAGCTTTCGTTTTTGTGTGTGTTTTTGTTTTTGTGGGTGTATGTTTTTTTGTGTATGTTTTTGTTTTTCTGTGTGTGTGTGTTTTGTTTCTGTGTGTGTTTTTGTTTTTGTGTGTGTGTGTTTGTTTTTGTGCGTGTGTTTGTTTTTGTGTGTGTTTTTGTTTTTGTGCATTTGTTTTTGTTTTTGTGTGTGTTTATGTTTTTGTGGGTGTATGTTTTTTTGTGTATGTTTTTGTTTTTCTGTGTGTGTGTGTTTTGCTTCTGTGTGTGTTTTTGTTTTTGTGTGTGTGTGTTTGTTTTTGTGCGTGTGTTTGTTTTTGTGTGTGTTTTTGTTTTGTGCGTGTGTTTGTTTTTGTGTGTGTGTTTTTGTGTGTGTTTGTGTTTTTTCATTTTGTGTGTGTATTTGTTTTTGTGTGTGTGTTTGTTTTTCTGTGTGTGTGTTTTTGTTTTTGTGTGTTTTTGTTTTTGTGTGTGTGTTTTTTGTTTTTGTGTGTGTATTTGTTTTTCTGTGCGTGTGTGTTTTTGTTTTTGTGTGTGTTTTTGTTTTTCTGTGTGTGTGTTTTTTGTTTTTGTGCGTATGTTTTTGTTTTTGTGTGTGTTTATGTTTTTGTGGGTGTGTGTGCTTTTGTGGGTGTGTGTGTTTTTGTTTTTGTGTGTGTTTGTGTTTTTCTGTGTGTGTGTGTGTTTTTTGTTTTTGTGTGTGTGTGTTTTTGTGTGTGTGTGTGTTTTTTGTTTTTTGCGTGTGTTCTTGTTTTTGTTTATGTTTGTGTTTTTGTTTTTGTGTGTGTTTATGTTTTTGTGGGTGTTTGTTTCTGTTTGTTTTTGTGTGTTTGTTTTTGTTTTTGTGTGTGTTTTTTGTTTTTGTGTGTGTATTTGTTTTTGTGTGTGTTTTTGTGTGTGTTTGTTTTTGTGTGTGTGTTTGTTTTTGTGTGTGTGTGTTTGTTTGTTTTTGTGTGTGGTTTTGTTTTGTGTGTGTTTTTGTTTTTCTGTGCGTGTGTGTTTTTGTTTTTGTGTGTGTTTTTGTTTTTCTGTGTGTGTTTTTTGTTTTTGTGTGTGTTTTTGTTTTTGTGCGTTTGTTTTTGTTTTTGTGTGTGTTTATGTTTTTGTGGGTGTGTGTTTTTTTTTGTGTATGTTTTTGTTTTTCTGTGTGAGTGTGTTTTTTGTTTTTGTGTGTGTTTTTGTTTTTGTGTGTGTGTTTTTGTTTTTGTGTGTGTTTTAGTTTTTGTGTGTTTTTTTGTTTTCGTGTGTGTTTTCGTTTTT
Source organism: Scyliorhinus torazame (assembly GCF_047496885.1). Classification (NCBI taxonomy): domain Eukaryota; kingdom Metazoa; phylum Chordata; class Chondrichthyes; order Carcharhiniformes; family Scyliorhinidae; genus Scyliorhinus; species Scyliorhinus torazame. The sequence continues at coordinate 43,669,131 of NC_092734.1, read as the reverse complement.
CTGTGTGTGTGTGTTTTTGTTTTTGAGTGTGTTTATCTTTTTGTGTGTGTGTTTGTGTTTTTGTTTTTGTGTGTGTTTTTGTGTTTGTTTTATTTTTTTGTGTGTGTGTGTTTTTGTTTTTGTGTGTGTTTTTGTTTTTCTGTGTGTGTGTTTTTTGTTTTTGTGTATGTCTGTTTGTTTTTGTGTGTGTGTTTGTTTTTGTGTTTGTTTTTGTTTTTTTGTGTGTGTGTGTGTTTGAGCTTTTGTTTTTGTGTGTGTTTTTGTTTTTCTGTGCGTGTGTGTTTTTGTTTTTGTGTGTGTTTTTGTTTTTGTGTGTGTGTGTTTGTTTTTGTGTGTGTGTCTTTTTGTGTGTGTGTGTGTTTTTTGTTTTTGTGTGTGTATTTGTTTTTGTGTGTGTGTTTGTTTTTGTGTGTGTTTTTGTTTTTATGTGTGTTTGTTTGAGCTTTTGTTTTTGTGTGTGTTTTTGTTTTTCTGTGCGTGTGTTTTTGTTTTTGTTTGTGTTTTTGTTTTTCTATGTGTGTTTTTTGTTTTTGTGTGTGTTTTTGTGTTTTTGTTTTTGTGTGTGTTTTTGTTTTTGTGTGTTTGTTTGTTTTTGTGTTTGTTTTTGTTTTTTTGTGTGTGTGTGTGTTTGAGCTTTTGTTTTTGTGTGTGTTTTTGTTTTTCTGTGCGTGTGTGTTTTTGTGTGTGTTTTTGTTTTTGTGTGTGTGTTTGTTTTTGTGTGTGTGTGTTTTTGTGTGTGTTTGTGTTTTTTCTTTTTGTGTGTGCGTGTTTGAGCTTTTGTTTTTGTGTGTGTTTTTGTTTTTCTCTGTGTGTGTTTTTGTTTTCGTGTGTGTTTTTGTTTTTGTGTGTGTGTGTTTGAGCTTTCGTTTTTGTGTGTGTTTTTGTTTTTGTGGGTGTATGTTTTTTTGTGTATGTTTTTGTTTTTCTGTGTGTGTGTGTTTTGTTTCTGTGTGTGTTTTTGTTTTTGTGTGTGTGTGTTTGTTTTTGTGCGTGTGTTTGTTTTTGTGTGTGTTTTTGTTTTTGTGCATTTGTTTTTGTTTTTGTGTGTGTTTATGTTTTTGTGGGTGTATGTTTTTTTGTGTATGTTTTTGTTTTTCTGTGTGTGTGTGTTTTGCTTCTGTGTGTGTTTTTGTTTTTGTGTGTGTGTGTTTGTTTTTGTGCGTGTGTTTGTTTTTGTGTGTGTTTTTGTTTTGTGCGTGTGTTTGTTTTTGTGTGTGTGTTTTTGTGTGTGTTTGTGTTTTTTCATTTTGTGTGTGTATTTGTTTTTGTGTGTGTGTTTGTTTTTCTGTGTGTGTGTTTTTGTTTTTGTGTGTTTTTGTTTTTGTGTGTGTGTTTTTTGTTTTTGTGTGTGTATTTGTTTTTCTGTGCGTGTGTGTTTTTGTTTTTGTGTGTGTTTTTGTTTTTCTGTGTGTGTGTTTTTTGTTTTTGTGCGTATGTTTTTGTTTTTGTGTGTGTTTATGTTTTTGTGGGTGTGTGTGCTTTTGTGGGTGTGTGTGTTTTTGTTTTTGTGTGTGTTTTTGTTTTTCTGTGTGTGTGTGTTTTTTGTTTTTGTGTGTGTGTGTTTTTGTGTGTGTGTGTGTTTTTTGTTTTTTGCGTGTGTTCTTGTTTTTGTTTATGTTTGTGTTTTTGTTTTTGTGTGTGTTTATGTTTTTGTGGGTGTTTGTTTCTGTTTGTTTTTGTGTGTTTGTTTTTGTTTTTGTGTGTGTTTTTTGTTTTTGTGTGTGTATTTGTTTTTGTGTGTGTTTTTGTGTGTGTTTGTTTTTGTGTGTGTGTTTGTTTTTGTGTGTGTGTGTTTGTTTGTTTTTGTGTGTGGTTTTGTTTTGTGTGTGTTTTTGTTTTTCTGTGCGTGTGTGTTTTTGTTTTTGTGTGTGTTTTTGTTTTTCTGTGTGTGTTTTTTGTTTTTGTGTGTGTTTTTGTTTTTGTGCGTTTGTTTTTGTTTTTGTGTGTGTTTATGTTTTTGTGGGTGTGTGTTTTTTTTTGTGTATGTTTTTGTTTTTCTGTGTGAGTGTGTTTTTTGTTTTTGTGTGTGTTTTTGTTTTTGTGTGTGTGTTTTTGTTTTTGTGTGTGTTTTAGTTTTTGTGTGTTTTTTTGTTTTCGTGTGTGTTTTCGTTTTTCTGTGTGTGTGTGTTTTTGTTTTTGTGTGTGTTTATCTTTTTGTGTGTGTGTTTGTGTTTTTGTTTTTGTGTGTGTTTTTGTGTTTGTTTTATTTTTTTGTGTGTGTGTGTTTTTGTTTTTGTGTGTGTTTTTGTTTTTCTGTGTGTGTGTTTTTTGTTTTTGTGTATGTCTGTTTGTTTTTGTGTGTGTGTTTGTTTTTGTGTTTGTTTTTGTTTTTTTGTGTGTGTGTGTGTTTGAGCTTTTGTTTTTGTGTGTGTTTTTGTTTTTCTGTGCGTGTGTGTTTTTGTTTTTGTGTGTGATTTTGTTTTTCTGTGTGTGTGTTTTTTGTTTTTGTGTGTGTTTTTGTTTTTGTGTATTTGTTTTTGTTTTTGTGTGTGTTTATGTTTTTGTGGGTGTGTGTTTTTTTTTGTATGTTTTTGTATTTCTGTGTGTGTGTTTTTTGTTTTTGTGTGTGTTTTTGTTTTTGTGTGTGTGTGTTTGTTTTTGTGTGTGTGTGGTTTTGTTTTTGTGTGTGTGTTTGTGGGTGTGTGTTTGTTTTTGTGTGTGTTTGTTTTTGTTGTTGTGTGTGTTTTAGTTTTTGTGTGTGTGGTTTTGTTTTTGCGTGTGTTTTTGTTTTTGTGTGTGTTTTTGTTTTTGTGCGTGTGTGTTTTTTGTTTTTGTGTGTGTGTCTTTTTGTGTGTGTGTGTGTTTTTTGTTTTTGTGTGTGTATTTGTTTTTGTGTGTGTGTTTGTTTTTGTGTGTGTTTTTGTTTTTGTGTTTGTTTGTTTGAGCTTTTGTTTTTGTGTGTGTTTTTGTTTTTCTGTGCGTGTGTTTTTGTTTTTGTTTGTGTTTTTGTTTTTCTGTGTGTGTGTTTTTTGTTTTTGTGTGTGTGTTTTTGTTTTTGTGTGTGTTTTAGTTTTTGTGTGATTTTTTGTTTTCGTGTGTGTTTTCGTTTTTGTGTTTGTTTTTGTTTTTTTGTGTGTGTGTGTGTTTGAACTTTTGTTTTTGTGTGTGTTTTTGTTTTTCTGTGCGTGTGTGTTTTTGTTTTTGTGTGTGTTTTTGTTTTTGTGTGTGTGTGTTTGTTTTTGTGTGTGTGTCTTTTTGTGTGTGTGTGTGTGTTTTTTGTTTTTGTGTGTGTGTGTTTTTGTGTGTGTTTGTGTTTTTTCTTTTTGTGTGTGTGTGTGTTTGAGCTTTTGATTTTTTGTGTGTGTGTTTTTGTTTTTGTGTGTGTTTTTGTTTTTCTGTGTGTGTGTTTTTTGTTTCTGTGTGTGTTTTTGTTTTTGTGCGTGTGTGTTTGTTTTTGTGCGTGTGTTTGTTTTTGTGTGTGTTTTTGTTTTGTGTGTGTGTTTGTTTTTGTGTGTGTGTTTTTGTGTGTGTTTGTGTTTTTTCATTTTGTGTGTGTATTTGTTTTTGTGTGTGTGTTTGTTTTTTGCGTGTGTTTTTGTTTTGTGTGTGTGTTTGTTTTTGTGTGTGTGTTTTTTGTTTCTGTGTGTGTTTTTGTTTTTGTGTGTGTGTGTTTGTTTTTGTGTGTGTGTGGTTTTGTTTTTGTGTGTGTGTTTGTGGGTGTGTGTTTGTTTTTGTGTGTGTTTGTTTTTGTTGTTGTGTGTGTTTTAGTTTTTGTGTGTGTGGTTTTGTTTTTGCGTGTGTTTTTGTTTTTGTGTGTGTTTTTGTTTTTGTGCGTGTGTGTTTTTTGTTTTTGTGTGTGTGTCTTTTTGTGTGTGTGTGTGTTTTTTGTTTTTGTGTGTGTATTTGTTTTTGTGTGTGTGTTTGTTTTTGTGTGTGTTTTTGTTTTTGTGTTTGTTTGTTTGAGCTTTTGTTTTTGTGTGTGTTTTTGTTTTTCTGTGCGTGTGTTTTTGTTTTTGTTTGTGTTTTTGTTTTTCTGTGTGTGTGTTTTTTGTTTTTGTGTGTGTGTTTTTGTTTTTGTGTGTGTTTTAGTTTTTGTGTGTTTTTTTGTTTTCGTGTGTGTTTTCGATTTTGTGTTTGTTTTTGTTTTTTTGTGTGTGTGTGTGTTTGAGCTTTTGTTTTTGTGTGTGTTTTTGTTTTTCTGTGCGTGTGTGTTTTTGTTTTTGTGTGTGTTTTTGTTTTTGTGTGTGTGTGTTTGTTTTTGTGTGTGTGTCTTTTTGTGTGTGTGTGTGTGTTTTTTGTTTTTGTGTGTGTGTGTTTTTGTGTGTGTTTGTGTTTTTTCTTTTTGTGTGTGTGTGTGTTTGAGCTTTTGATTTTTTGTGTGTGTGTTTTTGTTTTTGTGTGTGTTTTTGTTTTTCTGTGTGTGTGTTTTTTGTTTCTGTGTGTGTTTTTGTTTTTGTGTGTGTGTGTTTGTTTTTGTGCGTGTGTTTGTTTTTGTGTGTGTTTTTGTTTTGTGTGTGTTTGTTTTTGTGTGTGTGTTTTTGTGTGTGTTTGTGTTTTTTCATTTTGTGCGTGTATTTGTTTTTGAGTGTGTGTTTGTTTTTCTGTGTGTGTGTTTTTGTGTGTGTTTTTGTTTTTGTGTGTGTGTTTGAGCTTTTGTTTTTGTGTGTGTTTTTGTTTTTCTGTGCGTGTGTGTTTTTGTTTTTGTGTGTGTTTTTGTTTTTCTGTGTGTGTGTTTTTTGTTTTTGTGTGTCTTTTTGTTTTTGTGTGTGTTTTTGTTTTTGTGGGTGTGTGTGCTTTTGTGGGTGTGTGTGTTTTTGTTTTTGTGTGTGTTTTTGTTTTTCTGTGTGTGTGTGTGTTTTGTTTTTGTGTGTGTGTGTTTTTGTGTGTGTGTGGGTTTTTGTTTTTGTGTGTGTTTTTGTTTTTCTGTGTGTGTGTTTTTTGTTTCTGTCTGTGTTTTTGTTTTTGTGTGTGTTTTTGTTTTGTGTGTGTGTTTGTTTTTGTGTGTGTGTTTTTGTGTGTGTTTGTGTTTTTTCATTTTGTGTGTGTATTTGTTTTTGTGTGTGTGTTTGTTTTTCTGTGTGTGTGTTTTTGTTTTTGTGTGTTTTTGTTTTTGTGTGTGTGTTTTTTGTTTTTGTGTGTGTATTTGTTTTTGTGTGTGTTTTTGTTTTTGTGTGTGTGTTTGAGCTTTTGTTTTTGTGTGTGTTTTTGTTTTTCTGTGCGCGTGTGTTTTTGTTTTTGTGTGTGTTTTTGTTTTTCTGTGTGTGTGTTTTTTGTTTTTGTGTGTCTTTTTGTTTATGTGTGTGTTTTTGTTTTTGTGCGTATGTTTTTGTTTTTGTGTGTGTTTATGTTTTTGTGGGTGTGTGTGCTTTTGTGGGTGTGTGTGTTTTTGTTTTTGTGTGTGTTTTTGTTTTTCTGTGTGTGTGTGTTTTTTGTTTTTGTGTGTGTGTGTTTTTGTGTGTGTGTGTGTTTTTGTTTTGTGTGTGTGTTTGTTTTTGTGTGTGTGTTTTTGTGTGTGTTTGTGTTTTTTCATTTTGTGTGTGTATTTGTTTTTGTGTGTGTGTTTGTTTTTCTGTGTGTGTGTTTTTGTGTGTGTTTTTGTTTTTGTGTGTGTGTTTGAGCTTTTGTTTTTGTGTGTGTTTTTGTTTTTCTGTGCGTGTGTGTTTTTGTTTTTGTGTGTGTTTTTGTTTTTCTGTGTGTGTGTTTTTTGTTTTTGTGTGTCTTTTTGTTTTTGTGTGTGTTTTTGTTTTTGTGCGTATGTTTTTGTTTTTGTGTGTGTTTATGTTTTTGTGGGTGTGTGTGCTTTTGTGGGTGTGTGTTTTTTTGTTTTTGTGTGTGTTTTTGTTTTTCTGTGTGTGTGTGTGTTTTGTTTTTGTGTGTGTGTGTTTTTGTGTGTGTGTGGGTTTTTGTTTTTGTGTGTGTTTTTGTTTTTCTGTGTGTGTGTTTTTTGTTTCTGTCTGTGTTTTTGTTTTTGTGTGTGTTTTTGTTTTGTGTGTGTGTTTGTTTTTGTGTGTGTGTTTTTGTGTGTGTTTGTGTTTTTTCATTTTGTGTGTGTATTTGTTTTTGTGTGTGTGTTTGTTTTTCTGTGTGTGTGTTTTTGTTTTTGTGTGTTTTTGTTTTTGTGTGTGTATTTGTTTTTGTGTGTGTTTTTGTTTTTGTGTGTGTGTTTGAGCTTTTGTTTTTGTGTGTGTTTTTGTTTTTCTGTGCGCGTGTGTTTTTGTTTTTGTGTGTGTTTTTGTTTTTCTGTGTGTGTGTTTTTTGTTTTTGTGTGTCTTTTTGTTTATGTGTGTGTTTTTGTTTTTGTGCGTATGTTTTTGTTTTTGTGTGTGTTTATGTTTTTGTGGGTGTGTGTGCTTTTGTGGGTGTGTGTGTTTTTGTTTTTGTGTGTGTTTTTGTTTTTCTGTGTGTGTGTGTTTTTTGTTTTTGTGTGTGTGTGTTTTTGTGTGTGTGTGTGTTTTTTGTTTTTTGCGTGTGTTTTTGTTTTTGTTTTTGTTTGTGTTTTTGTTTTTCTGTGTGTCTGTTTGTTTTTGTGTGTTTGTTTTTGTTTTTGTGTGTGTTTTTTGTTTTTGTGTGTGTATTTGTTTTTGTGTGTGTTTTTGTGTGTGTTTGTTTTTGTGTGTGTGTTTGTTTTTGTGTGTGTGTGTTTTTGTTTTTGTGTGTGTTTTTGTTTTTGTGTTTGTTTTTGTTTTTGTGTGTGTGTGTGTTTGAGCTTTTGTTTTTGTGTTTGTGTGTTTTTGTTTTTGTGTGTGTTTTTGTTTTTGTGTGTGTTTGTTTTTGTGTGTGTGTGTTTGTTTTTGTGTGTGTTTTTGTTTTTCTGTGCGTGTGTGTTTTTTGTTTTTGTGTGTGTGTCTTTTTGTGTGTGTGTGTGTTTTTTGTTTTTGTGTGTGTATTTGTTTTTGTGTGTGTGTTTGTTTTTGTGTGTGTTTTTGTTTTTGTGTTTGTTTGTTTGAGCTTTTGTTTTTGTGTGTGTTTTTGTTTTTCTGTGCGTGTGTTTTTGTTTTTCTTTGTGTATTTGTTTTTGTGTGTGTGTTTGTTTTTGTGTGTGTTTATGTTTTTGTGCGTGTTTTTGTTTTTCTGTGTGTGTGTGTTTTTGTTTTTGTGTGTGTTTTTGTTTTTGTGTGTGTGTTTGTGTTTTTGTTTTTGTGTGTGTATTTGTTTTTGTGTGTGTTTTTGTTTTTGTGTGTGTGTTTGTGTTTTTGTTTTTGTGTGTGTTTTTGTTTTTGTGTGTTTGTTTGTTTTTGTGTTTGTTTTTGTTTTTTTGTGTGTGTGTGTGTTTGAGCTTTTGTTTTTGTGTGTGTTTTTGTTTTTCTGTGCGTGTGTGTTTTTGTTTTTGTGTGTGTTTTTGTGTGTGTGTTTGTTTTTGTGTGTGTGTGTTTTTGTGTGTGTTTGTGTTTTTTCTTTTTGTGTGTGCGTGTTTGAGCTTTTGTTTTTGTGTGTGTTTTTGTTTTTCTCTGTGTGTGTTTTTGTTTTCGTGTGTGTTTTTGTTTTTGTGTGTGTGTGTTTGAGCTTTCGTTTTTGAGTGTGTTTTTGTTTTTGTGGGTGTATGTTTTTTTGTGTATGTTTTTGTTTTTCTGTGTGTGTGTGTTTTGTTTCTGTGTGTGTTTTTGTTTTTGTGTGTGTGTGTTTGTTTTTGTGCGTGTGTTTGTTTTTGTGTGTGTTTTTGTTTTTGTGCATTTGTTTTTGTTTTTGTGTGTGTTTATGTTTTTGTGGGTGTATGTTTTTTTGTGTATGTTTTTGTTTTTCTGTGTGTGTGTGTTTTGCTTCTGTGTGTGTTTTTGTTTTTGTGTGTGTGTGTTTGTTTTTGTGCCTGTGTTTGTTTTTGTGTGTGTTTTTGTTTTGTGCGTGTGTTTGTTTTTGTGTGTGTGTTTTTGTGTGTGTTTGTGTTTTTTCATTTTGTGTGTGTGTTTGTTTTTGTGTGTGTGTTTTTGTGTGTGTTTGTGTTTTTTCATTTTGTGTGTGTATTTGTTTTTGTGTGTGTGTTTGTTTTTCTGTGTGTGTGTTTTTGTTTTTGTGTGTTTTTGTTTTTGTGTGTGTGTTTTTTGTTTTTGTGTGTGTATTTGTTTTTGTGTGTGTTTTTGTTTTTGTGTGTGTGTTTGAGCTTTTGTTTTTGTGTGTGTTTTTGTTTTTGTGGGTGTGTGTGCTTTTGTGGGTGTGTGTGTTTTTGTTTTTGTGTGTGTTTTTGTTTTTCTGTGTGTGTGTGTTTTTTGTTTTTGTGTGTGTGTGTTTTTGTGTGTGTGTGTTTTTTGTTTTTTGCGTGTGTTCTTGTTTTTGTTTATGTTTGTGTTTTTGTTTTTGTGTGTGTTTATGTTTTTGTGGGTGTTTGTTTCTGTTTGTTTTTGTGTGTTTGTTTTTGTTTTTGTGTGTGTTTTTTGTTTTTGTGTGTGTATTTGTTTTTGTGTGTGTTTTTGTGTGTGTTTGTTTTTGTGTGTGTGTTTGTTTTTGTGTGTGTGTGTTTGTTTGTTTTTGTGTGTGGTTTTGTTTTGTGTGTGTTTTTGTTTTTCTGTGCGTGTGTGTTTTTGTTTTTGTGTGTGTTTTTGTTTTTCTGTGTGTGTTTTTTGTTTTTGTGTGTGTTTTTGTTTTTGTGCGTTTGTTTTTGTTTTTGTGTGTGTTTATGTTTTTGTGGGTGTGTGTTTTTTTTTGTGTATGTTTTTGTTTTTCTGTGTGAGTGTGTTTTTTGTTTTTGTGTGTGTTTTTGTTTTTGTGTGTGTGTTTTTGTTTTTGTGTGTGTTTTAGTTTTTGTGTGTTTTTTTGTTTTCGTGTGTGTTTTCGTTTTTCTGTGTGTGTGTGTTTTTGTTTTTGTGTGTGTTTATCTTTTTGTGTGTGTGTTTGTGTTTTTGTTTTTGTGTGTGTTTTTGTGTTTGTTTTATTTTTTTGTGTGTGTGTGTTTTTGTTTTTGTGTGTGTTTTTGTTTTTCTGTGTGTGTGTTTTTTGTTTTTGTGTATGTCTGTTTGTTTTTGTGTGTGTGTTTGTTTTTGTGTTTGTTTTTGTTTTTTTGTGTGTGTGTGTGTTTGAGCTTTTGTTTTTGTGTGTGTTTTTGTTTTTCTGTGCGTGTGTGTTTTTGTTTTTGTGTGTGATTTTGTTTTTCTGTGTGTGTGTTTTTTGTTTTTGTGTGTGTTTTTGTTTTTGTGTATTTGTTTTTGTTTTTGTGTGTGTTTATGTTTTTGTGGGTGTGTGTTTTTTTTTGTATGTTTTTGTATTTCTGTGTGTGTGTTTTTTGTTTTTGTGTGTGTTTTTGTTTTTGTGTGTGTGTGTTTGTTTTTGTGTGTGTGTGGTTTTGTTTTTGTGTGTGTGTTTGTGGGTGTGTGTTTGTTTTTGTGTGTGTTTGTTTTTGTTGTTGTGTGTGTTTTAGTTTTTGTGTGTGTGGTTTTGTTTTTGCGTGTGTTTTTGTTTTTGTGTGTGTTTTTGTTTTTGTGCGTGTGTGTTTTTTGTTTTTGTGTGTGTGTCTTTTTGTGTGTGTGTGTGTTTTTTGTTTTTGTGTGTGTATTTGTTTTTGTGTGTGTGTTTGTTTTTGTGTGTGTTTTTGTTTTTGTGTTTGTTTGTTTGAGCTTTTGTTTTTGTGTGTGTTTTTGTTTTTCTGTGCGTGTGTTTTTGTTTTTGTTTGTGTTTTTGTTTTTCTGTGTGTGTGTTTTTTGTTTTTGTGTGTGTGTTTTTGTTTTTGTGTGTGTTTTAGTTTTTGTGTGATTTTTTGTTTTCGTGTGTGTTTTCGTTTTTGTGTTTGTTTTTGTTTTTTTGTGTGTGTGTGTGTTTGAACTTTTGTTTTTGTGTGTGTTTTTGTTTTTCTGTGCGTGTGTGTTTTTGTTTTTGTGTGTGTTTTTGTTTTTGTGTGTGTGTGTTTGTTTTTGTGTGTGTGTCTTTTTGTGTGTGTGTGTGTGTTTTTTGTTTTTGTGTGTGTGTGTTTTTGTGTGTGTTTGTGTTTTTTCTTTTTGTGTGTGTGTGTGTTTGAGCTTTTGATTTTTTGTGTGTGTGTTTTTGTTTTTGTGTGTGTTTTTGTTTTTCTGTGTGTGTGTTTTTTGTTTCTGTGTGTGTTTTTGTTTTTGTGCGTGTGTGTTTGTTTTTGTGCGTGTGTTTGTTTTTGTGTGTGTTTTTGTTTTGTGTGTGTGTTTGTTTTTGTGTGTGTGTTTTTGTGTGTGTTTGTGTTTTTTCATTTTGTGTGTGTATTTGTTTTTGTGTGTGTGTTTGTTTTTTGCGTGTGTTTTTGTTTTGTGTGTGTGTTTGTTTTTGTGTGTGTGTTTTTTGTTTCTGTGTGTGTTTTTGTTTTTGTGTGTGTGTGTTTGTTTTTGTGTGTGTGTGGTTTTGTTTTTGTGTGTGTGTTTGTGGGTGTGTGTTTGTTTTTGTGTGTGTTTGTTTTTGTTGTTGTGTGTGTTTTAGTTTTTGTGTGTGTGGTTTTGTTTTTGCGTGTGTTTTTGTTTTTGTGTGTGTTTTTGTTTTTGTGCGTGTGTGTTTTTTGTTTTTGTGTGTGTGTCTTTTTGTGTGTGTGTGTGTTTTTTGTTTTTGTGTGTGTATTTGTTTTTGTGTGTGTGTTTGTTTTTGTGTGTGTTTTTGTTTTTGTGTTTGTTTGTTTGAGCTTTTGTTTTTGTGTGTGTTTTTGTTTTTCTGTGCGTGTGTTTTTGTTTTTGTTTGTGTTTTTGTTTTTCTGTGTGTGTGTTTTTTGTTTTTGTGTGTGTGTTTTTGTTTTTGTGTGTGTTTTAGTTTTTGTGTGTTTTTTTGTTTTCGTGTGTGTTTTCGATTTTGTGTTTGTTTTTGTTTTTTTGTGTGTGTGTGTGTTTGAGCTTTTGTTTTTGTGTGTGTTTTTGTTTTTCTGTGCGTGTGTGTTTTTGTTTTTGTGTGTGTTTTTGTTTTTGTGTGTGTGTGTTTGTTTTTGTGTGTGTGTCTTTTTGTGTGTGTGTGTGTGTTTTTTGTTTTTGTGTGTGTGTGTTTTTGTGTGTGTTTGTGTTTTTTCTTTTTGTGTGTGTGTGTGTTTGAGCTTTTGATTTTTTGTGTGTGTGTTTTTGTTTTTGTGTGTGTTTTTGATTTTCTGTGTGTGTGTTTTTTGTTTCTGTGTGTGTTTTTGTTTTTGTGTGTGTGTGTTTGTTTTTGTGCGTGTGTTTGTTTTTGTGTGTGTTTTTGTTTTGTGTGTGTTTGTTTTTGTGTGTGTGTTTTTGTGTGTGTTTGTGTTTCTCCATTTTGTGCGTGTATTTGTTTTTGTGTGTGTGTTTGTTTTTCTGTGTGTGTGTTTTTGTGTGTGTTTTTGTTTTTGTGTGTGTGTTTGAGCTTTTGTTTTTGTGTGTGTTTTTGTTTTTGTGTGTGTTTTTGTTTTTCTGTGTGTGTGTTTTTTGTTTTTGTGTGTCTTTTTGTTTTTGTGTGTGTTTTTGTTTTTGTGCGTATGTTTTTGTTTTTGTGTGTGTTTATGTTTTTGTGGGTGTGTGTGCTTTTGTGGGTGTGTGTGTTTTTGTTTTTGTGTGTGTTTTTGTTTTTCTGTGTGTGTGTGTGTTTTGTTTTTGTGTGTGTGTGTTTTTGTGTGTGTGTGGGTTTTTGTTTTTGTGTGTGTTTTTGTTTTTCTGTGTGTGTGTTTTTTGTTTCTGTCTGTGTTTTTGTTTTTGTGTGTGTTTTTGTTTTGTGTGTGTGTTTGTTTTTGTGTGTGTGTTTTTGTGTGTGTTTGTGTTTTTTCATTTTGTGTGTGTATTTGTTTTTGTGTGTGTGTTTGTTTTTCTGTGTGTGTGTTTTTGTTTTTGTGTGTTTTTGTTTTTGTGTGTGTGTTTTTTGTTTTTGTGTGTGTATTTGTTTTTGTGTGTGTTTTTGTTTTTGTGTGTGTGTTTGAGCTTTTGTTTTTGTGTGTGTTTTTGTTTTTCTGTGCGCGTGTGTTTTTGTTTTTGTGTGTGTTTTTGTTTTTCTGTGTGTGTGTTTTTTGTTTTTGTGTGTCTTTTTGTTTATGTGTGTGTTTTTGTTTTTGTGCGTATGTTTTTGTTTTTGTGTGTGTTTATGTTTTTGTGGGTGTGTGTGCTTTTGTGGGTGTGTGTGTTTTTGTTTTTGTGTGTGTTTTTGTTTTTCTGTGTGTGTGTGTTTTTTGTTTTTGTGTGTGTGTGTTTTTGTGTGTGTGTGTGTTTTTGTTTTGTGTGTGTGTTTGTTTTTGTGTGTGTGTTTTTGTGTGTGTTTGTGTTTTTTCATTTTGTGTGTGTATTTGTTTTTGTGTGTGTGTTTGTTTTTCTGTGTGTGTGTTTTTGTGTGTGTTTTTGTTTTTGTGTGTGTGTTTGAGCTTTTGTTTTTGTGTGTGTTTTTGTTTTTCTGTGCGTGTGTGTTTTTGTTTTTGTGTGTGTTTTTGTTTTTCTGTGTGTGTGTTTTTTGTTTTTGTGTGTCTTTTTGTTTTTGTGTGTGTTTTTGTTTTTGTGCGTATGTTTTTGTTTTTGTGTGTGTTTATGTTTTTGTGGGTGTGTGTGCTTTTGTGGGTGTGTGTGTTTTTGTTTTTGTGTGTGTTTTTGTTTTTCTGTGTGTGTGTGTGTTTTGTTTTTGTGTGTGTGTGTTTTTGTGTGTGTGTGGGTTTTTGTTTTTGTGTGTGTTTTTGTTTTTCTGTGTGTGTGTTTTTTGTTTCTGTCTGTGTTTTTGTTTTTGTGTGTGTTTTTGTTTTGTGTGTGTGTTTGTTTTTGTGTGTGTGTTTTTGTGTGTGTTTGTGTTTTTTCATTTTGTGTGTGTATTTGTTTTTGTGTGTGTGTTTGTTTTTCTGTGTGTGTGTTTTTGTTTTTGTGTGTTTTTGTTTTTGTGTGTGTGTTTTTTGTTTTTGTGTGTGTATTTGTTTTTGTGTGTGTTTTTGTTTTTGTGTGTGTGTTTGAGCTTTTGTTTTTGTGTGTGTTTTTGTTTTTCTGTGCGCGTGTGTTTTTGTTTTTGTGTGTGTTTTTGTTTTTCTGTGTGTGTGTTTTTTGTTTTTGTGTGTCTTTTTGTTTATGTGTGTGTTTTTGTTTTTGTGCGTATGTTTTTGTTTTTGTGTGTGTTTATGTTTTTGTGGGTGTGTGTGCTTTTGTGGGTGTGTGTGTTTTTGTTTTTGTGTGTGTTTTTGTTTTTCTGTGTGTGTGTGTTTTTTGTTTTTGTGTGTGTGTGTTTTTGTGTGTGTGTGTGTTTTTTGTTTTTTGCGTGTGTTTTTGTTTTTGTTTTTGTTTGTGTTTTTGTTTTTCTGTGTGTCTGTTTGTTTTTGTGTGTTTGTTTTTGTTTTTGTGTGTGTTTTTTGTTTTTGTGTGTGTATTTGTTTTTGTGTGTGTTTTTGTGTGTGTTTGTTTTTGTGTGTGTGTTTGTTTTTGTGTGTGTGTGTTTTTGTTTTTGTGTGTGTTTTTGTTTTTGTGTTTGTTTTTGTTTTTGTGTGTGTGTGTGTTTGAGCTTTTGTTTTTGTGTTTGTGTGTTTTTGTTTTTGTGTGTGTTTTTGTTTTTCTGTGTGTGTGTTTTTTGTTTCTGTGTGTGTTTTAGTTTTTGTGTGTGTATGTTTGTTTTTGTGCGTGTGTTTGTTTTTGTGTGTGTTTTTGTTTTGTGTGTGTGTTTGTTTTTGTGTGTGTGTTTTTGTGTGTGTTTGTGTTTTTTCATTTTGTGTGTGTATTTGTTTTTGTGTGTGTGTTTGTTTTTCTGTGTGTGTGTTTTTGTTTTTGTGTGTGTTTTTGTTTTTGTGTGTGTGTTTGAGCTTTTGTTTTTGTGTGTGTTTTTGTTTTTCTGTGCGTGTGTGTTTTTGTTTTTCTGTGTGTTTTTGTTTTTCTGTGTGTGTGTTTTTTGTTTTTGTGTGTCTTTTTGTTTTTGTGTGTGTTTTTGTTTTTGTGCGTATGTTTTTGTTTTTGTGTGTGTTTATGTTTTTGTGGGTGTGTGTGCTTTTGTGGGTGTGTGTGTTTTTGTTTTTGTGTGTGTTTTTGTTTTTCTGTGTGTGTGTGTGTTTTGTTTTTGTGTGTGTGTGTTTTTGTGTGTGTGTGGGTTTTTGTTTTTGTGTGTGTTTTTGTTTTTCTGTGTGTGTGTTTTTTGTTTCTGTGTGTGTTTTTGTTTTTGTGTGTGTTTTTGTTTTGCGTGTGTGTTTGTTTTTGTGTGTGTGTTTTTGTGTGTGTTTGTGTTTTTTCATTTTGTGTGTGTATTTGTTTTTGTGTGTGTGTTTGTTTTTCTGTGTGTGTGTTTTTGTTTTTGTGTGTTTTTGTTTTTGTGTGTGTGTTTTTTGTTTTTGTGTGTGTATTTGTTTTTGTGTGTGTGTGTTTTTGTGTGTGTTTGTGTTTTTTCTTTTTGTGTGTGTGTGATTGAGCTTTTGTTTTTGTGTGTGTTTTTGTTTTTCTGGGTGTGTGTTTTTTTGTGTATGTTTTTGTATTTCTGTGTGTGTGTGTTTTTTGTTTTTGTGTGTGTTTTTGTTTTTGTGTGTGTGTGTTTGTTTTTGTGTGTGTGTGGTTTTGTTTTTGTGTGTGTGTTTGTGTTTTGTTTTTGTATGTGTTTTTGTTTTTGTGTGTGTGTTTGTGTTTTGTTTTTGTGTGTTTTTGTGTGTGTGTTTATGTTTTTGTGGGTGTGTGTTTGTTTTTGTGTGTCTTTGTTTTTGTTGTTCTGTGTGTTTTAGTTTTTGTGTGTGTGGTTTTGTTTTTGCGTGTGTTTTTGTTTTTGTTTTTGTGTGTGTTTTTGTTTTTGTGTGTGTTTGTTTTTGTGTGTGTGTGTTTGTTTTTGTGTGTGTTTTTGTTTTTCTGTGCGTGTGTGTTTTTTGTTTTTGTGTGTGTGTCTTTTTGTGTGTGTGTGTGTTTTTTGTTTTTGTGTGTGTATTTGTTTTTGTGTGTGTGTTTGTTTTTGTGTGTGTTTTTGTTTTTGTGTTTGTTTGTTTGAGCTTTTGTTTTTGTGTGTGTTTTTGTTTTTCTGTGCGTGTGTTTTTGTTTTTCTTTGTGTATTTGTTTTTGTGTGTGTGTTTGTTTTTGTGTGTGTTTATGTTTTTGTGCGTGTTTTTGTTTTTCTGTGTGTGTGTGTTTTTGTTTTTGTGTGTGTTTTTGTTTTTGTGTGTGTGTTTGTGTTTTTGTTTTTGTGTGTGTATTTGTTTTTGTGTGTGTTTTTGTTTTTGTGTGTGTGTTTGTGTTTTTGTTTTTGTGTGTGTTTTTGTTTTTGTGTGTTTGTTTGTTTTTGTGTTTGTTTTTGTTTTTTTGTGTGTGTGTGTGTTTGAGCTTTTGTTTTTGTGTGTGTTTTTGTTTTTCTGTGCGTGTGTGTTTTTGTTTTTGTGTGTGTTTTTGTGTGTGTGTTTGTTTTTGTGTGTGTGTGTTTTTGTGTGTGTTTGTGTTTTTTCTTTTTGTGTGTGCGTGTTTGAGCTTTTGTTTTTGTGTGTGTTTTTGTTTTTCTCTGTGTGTGTTTTTGTTTTCGTGTGTGTTTTTGTTTTTGTGTGTGTGTGTTTGAGCTTTCGTTTTTGAGTGTGTTTTTGTTTTTGTGGGTGTATGTTTTTTTGTGTATGTTTTTGTTTTTCTGTGTGTGTGTGTTTTGTTTCTGTGTGTGTTTTTGTTTTTGTGTGTGTGTGTTTGTTTTTGTGCGTGTGTTTGTTTTTGTGTGTGTTTTTGTTTTTGTGCATTTGTTTTTGTTTTTGTGTGTGTTTATGTTTTTGTGGGTGTATGTTTTTTTGTGTATGTTTTTGTTTTTCTGTGTGTGTGTGTTTTGCTTCTGTGTGTGTTTTTGTTTTTGTGTGTGTGTGTTTGTTTTTGTGCCTGTGTTTGTTTTTGTGTGTGTTTTTGTTTTGTGCGTGTGTTTGTTTTTGTGTGTGTGTTTTTGTGTGTGTTTGTGTTTTTTCATTTTGTGTGTGTGTTTGTTTTTGTGTGTGTGTTTTTGTGTGTGTTTGTGTTTTTTCATTTTGTGTGTGTATTTGTTTTTGTGTGTGTGTTTGTTTTTCTGTGTGTGTGTTTTTGTTTTTGTGTGTTTTTGTTTTTGTGTGTGTGTTTTTTGTTTTTGTGTGTGTATTTGTTTTTGTGTGTGTTTTTGTTTTTGTGTGTGTGTTTGAGCTTTTGTTTTTGTGTGTGTTTTTGTTTTTGTGGGTGTGTGTGCTTTTGTGGGTGTGTGTGTTTTTGTTTTTGTGTGTGTTTTTGTTTTTCTGTGTGTGTGTGTTTTTTGTTTTTGTGTGTGTGTGTTTTTGTGTGTGTGTGTTTTTTGTTTTTTGCGTGTGTTCTTGTTTTTGTTTATGTTTGTGTTTTTGTTTTTGTGTGTGTTTATGTTTTTGTGGGTGTTTGTTTCTGTTTGTTTTTGTGTGTTTGTTTTTGTTTTTGTGTGTGTTTTTTGTTTTTGTGTGTGTATTTGTTTTTGTGTGTGTTTTTGTGTGTGTTTGTTTTTGTGTGTGTGTTTGTTTTTGTGTGTGTGTGTTTGTTTGTTTTTGTGTGTGGTTTTGTTTTGTGTGTGTTTTTGTTTTTCTGTGCGTGTGTGTTTTTGTTTTTGTGTGTGTTTTTGTTTTTCTGTGTGTGTTTTTTGTTTTTGTGTGTGTTTTTGTTTTTGTGCGTTTGTTTTTGTTTTTGTGTGTGTTTATGTTTTTGTGGGTGTGTGTTTTTTTTTGTGTATGTTTTTGTTTTTCTGTGTGAGTGTGTTTTTTGTTTTTGTGTGTGTTTTTGTTTTTGTGTGTGTGTTTTTGTTTTTGTGTGTGTTTTAGTTTTTGTGTGTTTTTTTGTTTTCGTGTGTGTTTTCGTTTTTCTGTGTGTGTGTGTTTTTGTTTTTGTGTGTGTTTATCTTTTTGTGTGTGTGTTTGTGTTTTTGTTTTTGTGTGTGTTTTTGTGTTTGTTTTATTTTTTTGTGTGTGTGTGTTTTTGTTTTTGTGTGTGTTTTTGTTTTTCTGTGTGTGTGTTTTTTGTTTTTGTGTATGTCTGTTTGTTTTTGTGTGTGTGTTTGTTTTTGTGTTTGTTTTTGTTTTTTTGTGTGTGTGTGTGTTTGAGCTTTTGTTTTTGTGTGTGTTTTTGTTTTTCTGTGCGTGTGTGTTTTTGTTTTTGTGTGTGATTTTGTTTTTCTGTGTGTGTGTTTTTTGTTTTTGTGTGTGTTTTTGTTTTTGTGTATTTGTTTTTGTTTTTGTGTGTGTTTATGTTTTTGTGGGTGTGTGTTTTTTTTTGTATGTTTTTGTATTTCTGTGTGTGTGTTTTTTGTTTTTGTGTGTGTTTTTGTTTTTGTGTGTGTGTGTTTGTTTTTGTGTGTGTGTGGTTTTGTTTTTGTGTGTGTGTTTGTGGGTGTGTGTTTGTTTTTGTGTGTGTTTGTTTTTGTTGTTGTGTGTGTTTTAGTTTTTGTGTGTGTGGTTTTGTTTTTGCGTGTGTTTTTGTTTTTGTGTGTGTTTTTGTTTTTGTGCGTGTGTGTTTTTTGTTTTTGTGTGTGTGTCTTTTTGTGTGTGTGTGTGTTTTTTGTTTTTGTGTGTGTATTTGTTTTTGTGTGTGTGTTTGTTTTTGTGTGTGTTTTTGTTTTTGTGTTTGTTTGTTTGAGCTTTTGTTTTTGTGTGTGTTTTTGTTTTTCTGTGCGTGTGTTTTTGTTTTTGTTTGTGTTTTTGTTTTTCTGTGTGTGTGTTTTTTGTTTTTGTGTGTGTGTTTTTGTTTTTGTGTGTGTTTTAGTTTTTGTGTGATTTTTTGTTTTCGTGTGTGTTTTCGTTTTTGTGTTTGTTTTTGTTTTTTTGTGTGTGTGTGTGTTTGAACTTTTGTTTTTGTGTGTGTTTTTGTTTTTCTGTGCGTGTGTGTTTTTGTTTTTGTGTGTGTTTTTGTTTTTGTGTGTGTGTGTTTGTTTTTGTGTGTGTGTCTTTTTGTGTGTGTGTGTGTGTTTTTTGTTTTTGTGTGTGTGTGTTTTTGTGTGTGTTTGTGTTTTTTCTTTTTGTGTGTGTGTGTGTTTGAGCTTTTGATTTTTTGTGTGTGTGTTTTTGTTTTTGTGTGTGTTTTTGTTTTTCTGTGTGTGTGTTTTTTGTTTCTGTGTGTGTTTTTGTTTTTGTGCGTGTGTGTTTGTTTTTGTGCGTGTGTTTGTTTTTGTGTGTGTTTTTGTTTTGTGTGTGTGTTTGTTTTTGTGTGTGTGTTTTTGTGTGTGTTTGTGTTTTTTCATTTTGTGTGTGTATTTGTTTTTGTGTGTGTGTTTGTTTTTTGCGTGTGTTTTTGTTTTGTGTGTGTGTTTGTTTTTGTGTGTGTGTTTTTTGTTTCTGTGTGTGTTTTTGTTTTTGTGTGTGTGTGTTTGTTTTTGTGTGTGTGTGGTTTTGTTTTTGTGTGTGTGTTTGTGGGTGTGTGTTTGTTTTTGTGTGTGTTTGTTTTTGTTGTTGTGTGTGTTTTAGTTTTTGTGTGTGTGGTTTTGTTTTTGCGTGTGTTTTTGTTTTTGTGTGTGTTTTTGTTTTTGTGCGTGTGTGTTTTTTGTTTTTGTGTGTGTGTCTTTTTGTGTGTGTGTGTGTTTTTTGTTTTTGTGTGTGTATTTGTTTTTGTGTGTGTGTTTGTTTTTGTGTGTGTTTTTGTTTTTGTGTTTGTTTGTTTGAGCTTTTGTTTTTGTGTGTGTTTTTGTTTTTCTGTGCGTGTGTTTTTGTTTTTGTTTGTGTTTTTGTTTTTCTGTGTGTGTGTTTTTTGTTTTTGTGTGTGTGTTTTTGTTTTTGTGTGTGTTTTAGTTTTTGTGTGTTTTTTTGTTTTCGTGTGTGTTTTCGATTTTGTGTTTGTTTTTGTTTTTTTGTGTGTGTGTGTGTTTGAGCTTTTGTTTTTGTGTGTGTTTTTGTTTTTCTGTGCGTGTGTGTTTTTGTTTTTGTGTGTGTTTTTGTTTTTGTGTGTGTGTGTTTGTTTTTGTGTGTGTGTCTTTTTGTGTGTGTGTGTGTGTTTTTTGTTTTTGTGTGTGTGTGTTTTTGTGTGTGTTTGTGTTTTTTCTTTTTGTGTGTGTGTGTGTTTGAGCTTTTGATTTTTTGTGTGTGTGTTTTTGTTTTTGTGTGTGTTTTTGTTTTTCTGTGTGTGTGTTTTTTGTTTCTGTGTGTGTTTTTGTTTTTGTGTGTGTGTGTTTGTTTTTGTGCGTGTGTTTGTTTTTGTGTGTGTTTTTGTTTTGTGTGTGTTTGTTTTTGTGTGTGTGTTTTTGTGTGTGTTTGTGTTTTTTCATTTTGTGCGTGTATTTGTTTTTGAGTGTGTGTTTGTTTTTCTGTGTGTGTGTTTTTGTGTGTGTTTTTGTTTTTGTGTGTGTGTTTGAGCTTTTGTTTTTGTGTGTGTTTTTGTTTTTCTGTGCGTGTGTGTTTTTGTTTTTGTGTGTGTTTTTGTTTTTCTGTGTGTGTGTTTTTTGTTTTTGTGTGTCTTTTTGTTTTTGTGTGTGTTTTTGTTTTTGTGGGTGTGTGTGCTTTTGTGGGTGTGTGTGTTTTTGTTTTTGTGTGTGTTTTTGTTTTTCTGTGTGTGTGTGTGTTTTGTTTTTGTGTGTGTGTGTTTTTGTGTGTGTGTGGGTTTTTGTTTTTGTGTGTGTTTTTGTTTTTCTGTGTGTGTGTTTTTTGTTTCTGTCTGTGTTTTTGTTTTTGTGTGTGTTTTTGTTTTGTGTGTGTGTTTGTTTTTGTGTGTGTGTTTTTGTGTGTGTTTGTGTTTTTTCATTTTGTGTGTGTATTTGTTTTTGTGTGTGTGTTTGTTTTTCTGTGTGTGTGTTTTTGTTTTTGTGTGTTTTTGTTTTTGTGTGTGTGTTTTTTGTTTTTGTGTGTGTATTTGTTTTTGTGTGTGTTTTTGTTTTTGTGTGTGTGTTTGAGCTTTTGTTTTTGTGTGTGTTTTTGTTTTTCTGTGCGCGTGTGTTTTTGTTTTTGTGTGTGTTTTTGTTTTTCTGTGTGTGTGTTTTTTGTTTTTGTGTGTCTTTTTGTTTATGTGTGTGTTTTTGTTTTTGTGCGTATGTTTTTGTTTTTGTGTGTGTTTATGTTTTTGTGGGTGTGTGTGCTTTTGTGGGTGTGTGTGTTTTTGTTTTTGTGTGTGTTTTTGTTTTTCTGTGTGTGTGTGTTTTTTGTTTTTGTGTGTGTGTGTTTTTGTGTGTGTGTGTGTTTTTGTTTTGTGTGTGTGTTTGTTTTTGTGTGTGTGTTTTTGTGTGTGTTTGTGTTTTTTCATTTTGTGTGTGTATTTGTTTTTGTGTGTGTGTTTGTTTTTCTGTGTGTGTGTTTTTGTGTGTGTTTTTGTTTTTGTGTGTGTGTTTGAGCTTTTGTTTTTGTGTGTGTTTTTGTTTTTCTGTGCGTGTGTGTTTTTGTTTTTGTGTGTGTTTTTGTTTTTCTGTGTGTGTGTTTTTTGTTTTTGTGTGTCTTTTTGTTTTTGTGTGTGTTTTTGTTTTTGTGCGTATGTTTTTGTTTTTGTGTGTGTTTATGTTTTTGTGGGTGTGTGTGCTTTTGTGGGTGTGTGTTTTTTTGTTTTTGTGTGTGTTTTTGTTTTTCTGTGTGTGTGTGTGTTTTGTTTTTGTGTGTGTGTGTTTTTGTGTGTGTGTGGGTTTTTGTTTTTGTGTGTGTTTTTGTTTTTCTGTGTGTGTGTTTTTTGTTTCTGTCTGTGTTTTTGTTTTTGTGTGTGTTTTTGTTTTGTGTGTGTGTTTGTTTTTGTGTGTGTGTTTTTGTGTGTGTTTGTGTTTTTTCATTTTGTGTGTGTATTTGTTTTTGTGTGTGTGTTTGTTTTTCTGTGTGTGTGTTTTTGTTTTTGTGTGTTTTTGTTTTTGTGTGTGTATTTGTTTTTGTGTGTGTTTTTGTTTTTGTGTGTGTGTTTGAGCTTTTGTTTTTGTGTGTGTTTTTGTTTTTCTGTGCGCGTGTGTTTTTGTTTTTGTGTGTGTTTTTGTTTTTCTGTGTGTGTGTTTTTTGTTTTTGTGTGTCTTTTTGTTTATGTGTGTGTTTTTGTTTTTGTGCGTATGTTTTTGTTTTTGTGTGTGTTTATGTTTTTGTGGGTGTGTGTGCTTTTGTGGGTGTGTGTGTTTTTGTTTTTGTGTGTGTTTTTGTTTTTCTGTGTGTGTGTGTTTTTTGTTTTTGTGTGTGTGTGTTTTTGTGTGTGTGTGTGTTTTTTGTTTTTTGCGTGTGTTTTTGTTTTTGTTTTTGTTTGTGTTTTTGTTTTTCTGTGTGTCTGTTTGTTTTTGTGTGTTTGTTTTTGTTTTTGTGTGTGTTTTTTGTTTTTGTGTGTGTATTTGTTTTTGTGTGTGTTTTTGTGTGTGTTTGTTTTTGTGTGTGTGTTTGTTTTTGTGTGTGTGTGTTTTTGTTTTTGTGTGTGTTTTTGTTTTTGTGTTTGTTTTTGTTTTTGTGTGTGTGTGTGTTTGAGCTTTTGTTTTTGTGTTTGTGTGTTTTTGTTTTTGTGTGTGTTTTTGTTTTTCTGTGTGTGTGTTTTTTGTTTCTGTGTGTGTTTTAGTTTTTGTGTGTGTGTGTTTGTTTTTGTACGTGTGTTTGTTTTTGTGTGTGTTTTTGTTTTGTGTGTGTGTTTGTGTTTTGTTTTTGTGTGTTTTTGTGTGTGTGTTTATGTTTTTGTGGGTGTGTGTTTGTTTTTGTGTGTCTTTGTTTTTGTTGTTCTGTGTGTTTTAGTTTTTGTGTGTGTGGTTTTGTTTTTGCGTGTGTTTTTGTTTTTGTTTTTGTGTGTGTTTTTGTTTTTGTGTGTGTTTGTTTTTGTGTGTGTGTGTTTGTTTTTGTGTGTGTTTTTGTTTTTCTGTGCGTGTGTGTTTTTTGTTTTTGTGTGTGTGTCTTTTTGTGTGTGTGTGTGTTTTTTGTTTTTGTGTGTGTATTTGTTTTTGTGTGTGTGTTTGTTTTTGTGTGTGTTTTTGTTTTTGTGTTTGTTTGTTTGAGCTTTTGTTTTTGTGTGTGTTTTTGTTTTTCTGTGCGTGTGTTTTTGTTTTTCTTTGTGTATTTGTTTTTGTGTGTGTGTTTGTTTTTGTGTGTGTTTATGTTTTTGTGCGTGTTTTTGTTTTTCTGTGTGTGTGTGTTTTTGTTTTTGTGTGTGTTTTTGTTTTTGTGTGTGTGTTTGTGTTTTTGTTTTTGTGTGTGTATTTGTTTTTGTGTGTGTTTTTGTTTTTGTGTGTGTGTTTGTGTTTTTGTTTTTGTGTGTGTTTTTGTTTTTGTGTGTTTGTTTGTTTTTGTGTTTGTTTTTGTTTTTTTGTGTGTGTGTGTGTTTGAGCTTTTGTTTTTGTGTGTGTTTTTGTTTTTCTGTGCGTGTGTGTTTTTGTTTTTGTGTGTGTTTTTGTTTTTGTGTGTGTGTTTGTTTTTGTGTGTGTGTGTTTTTGTGTGTGTTTGTGTTTTTTCTTTTTGTGTGTGCGTGTTTGAGCTTTTGTTTTTGTGTGTGTTTTTGTTTTTCTCTGTGTGTGTTTTTGTTTTCGTGTGTGTTTTTGTTTTTGTGTGTGTGTGTTTGAGCTTTCGTTTTTGAGTGTGTTTTTGTTTTTGTGGGTGTATGTTTTTTTGTGTATGTTTTTGTTTTTCTGTGTGTGTGTGTTTTGTTTCTGTGTGTGTTTTTGTTTTTGTGTGTGTGTGTTTGTTTTTGTGCGTGTGTTTGTTTTTGTGTGTGTTTTTGTTTTTGTGCATTTGTTTTTGTTTTTGTGTGTGTTTATGTTTTTGTGGGTGTATGTTTTTTTGTGTATGTTTTTGTTTTTCTGTGTGTGTGTGTTTTGCTTCTGTGTGTGTTTTTGTTTTTGTGTGTGTGTGTTTGTTTTTGTGCCTGTGTTTGTTTTTGTGTGTGTTTTTGTTTTGTGCGTGTGTTTGTTTTTGTGTGTGTGTTTTTGTGTGTGTTTGTGTTTTTTCATTTTGTGTGTGTGTTTGTTTTTGTGTGTGTGTTTTTGTGTGTGTTTGTGTTTTTTCATTTTGTGTGTGTATTTGTTTTTGTGTGTGTGTTTGTTTTTCTGTGTGTGTGTTTTTGTTTTTGTGTGTTTTTGTTTTTGTGTGTGTGTTTTTTGTTTTTGTGTGTGTATTTGTTTTTGTGTGTGTTTTTGTTTTTGTGTGTGTGTTTGAGCTTTTGTTTTTGTGTGTGTTTTTGTTTTTCTGTGCGCGTGTGTTTTTGTTTTTGTGTGTGTTTTTGTTTTTCTGTGTGTGTGTTTTTTGTTTTTGTGTGTCTTTTTGTTTATGTGTGTGTTTTTGTTTTTGTGCGTATGTTTTTGTTTTTGTGTGTGTTTATGTTTTTGTGGGTGTGTGTGCTTTTGTGGGTGTGTGTGTTTTTGTTTTTGTGTGTGTTTTTGTTTTTCTGTGTGTGTGTGTTTTTTGTTTTTGTGTGTGTGTGTTTTTGTGTGTGTGTGTGTTTTTGTTTTGTGTGTGTGTTTGTTTTTGTGTGTGTGTTTTTGTGTGTGTTTGTGTTTTTTCATTTTGTGTGTGTATTTGTTTTTGTGTGTGTGTTTGTTTTTCTGTGTGTGTGTGTGTTTTGTTTTTGTGTGTGTGTGTTTTTGTGTGTGTGTGGGTTTTTGTTTTTGTGTGTGTTTTTGTTTTTCTGTGTGTGTGTTTTTTGTTTCTGTCTGTGTTTTTGTTTTTGTGTGTGTTTTTGTTTTGTGTGTGTGTTTGTTTTTGTGTGTGTGTTTTTGTGTGTGTTTGTGTTTTTTCATTTTGTGTGTGTATTTGTTTTTGTGTGTGTGTTTGTTTTTCTGTGTGTGTGTTTTTGTTTTTGTGTGTTTTTGTTTTTGTGTGTGTATTTGTTTTTGTGTGTGTTTTTGTTTTTGTGTGTGTGTTTGAGCTTTTGTTTTTGTGTGTGTTTTTGTTTTTCTGTGCGCGTGTGTTTTTGTTTTTGTGTGTGTTTTTGTTTTTCTGTGTGTGTGTTTTTTGTTTTTGTGTGTCTTTTTGTTTATGTGTGTGTTTTTGTTTTTGTGCGTATGTTTTTGTTTTTGTGTGTGTTTATGTTTTTGTGGGTGTGTGTGCTTTTGTGGGTGTGTGTGTTTTTGTTTTTGTGTGTGTTTTTGTTTTTCTGTGTGTGTGTGTTTTTTGTTTTTGTGTGTGTGTGTTTTTGTGTGTGTGTGTGTTTTTTGTTTTTTGCGTGTGTTTTTGTTTTTGTTTTTGTTTGTGTTTTTGTTTTTCTGTGTGTCTGTTTGTTTTTGTGTGTTTGTTTTTGTTTTTGTGTGTGTTTTTTGTTTTTGTGTGTGTATTTGTTTTTGTGTGTGTTTTTGTGTGTGTTTGTTTTTGTGTGTGTGTTTGTTTTTGTGTGTGTGTGTTTTTGTTTTTGTGTGTGTTTTTGTTTTTGTGTTTGTTTTTGTTTTTGTGTGTGTGTGTGTTTGAGCTTTTGTTTTTGTGTTTGTGTGTTTTTGTTTTTGTGTGTGTTTTTGTTTTTCTGTGTGTGTGTTTTTTGTTTCTGTGTGTGTTTTAGTTTTTGTGTGTGTGTGTTTGTTTTTGTGCGTGTGTTTGTTTTTATGTGTGTTTTTGTTTTGTGTGTGTGTTTGTGTTTTGTTTTTGTGTGTTTTTGTGTGTGTGTTTATGTTTTTGTGGGTGTGTGTTTGTTTTTGTGTGTCTTTGTTTTTGTTGTTCTGTGTGTTTTAGTTTTTGTGTGTGTGGTTTTGTTTTTGCGTGTGTTTTTGTTTTTGTTTTTGTGTGTGTTTTTGTTTTTGTGTGTGTTTGTTTTTGTGTGTGTGTGTTTGTTTTTGTGTGTGTTTTTGTTTTTCTGTGCGTGTGTGTTTTTTGTTTTTGTGTGTGTGTCTTTTTGTGTGTGTGTGTGTTTTTTGTTTTTGTGTGTGTATTTGTTTTTGTGTGTGTGTTTGTTTTTGTGTGTGTTTTTGTTTTTGTGTTTGTTTGTTTGAGCTTTTGTTTTTGTGTGTGTTTTTGTTTTTCTGTGCGTGTGTTTTTGTTTTTCTTTGTGTATTTGTTTTTGTGTGTGTGTTTGTTTTTGTGTGTGTTTATGTTTTTGTGCGTGTTTTTGTTTTTCTGTGTGTGTGTGTTTTTGTTTTTGTGTGTGTTTTTGTTTTTGTGTGTGTGTTTGTGTTTTTGTTTTTGTGTGTGTATTTGTTTTTGTGTGTGTTTTTGTTTTTGTGTGTGTGTTTGTGTTTTTGTTTTTGTGTGTGTTTTTGTTTTTGTGTGTTTGTTTGTTTTTGTGTTTGTTTTTGTTTTTTTGTGTGTGTGTGTGTTTGAGCTTTTGTTTTTGTGTGTGTTTTTGTTTTTCTGTGCGTGTGTGTTTTTGTTTTTGTGTGTGTTTTTGTTTTTGTGTGTGTGTTTGTTTTTGTGTGTGTGTGTTTTTGTGTGTGTTTGTGTTTTTTCTTTTTGTGTGTGCGTGTTTGAGCTTTTGTTTTTGTGTGTGTTTTTGTTTTTCTCTGTGTGTGTTTTTGTTTTCGTGTGTGTTTTTGTTTTTGTGTGTGTGTGTTTGAGCTTTCGTTTTTGAGTGTGTTTTTGTTTTTGTGGGTGTATGTTTTTTTGTGTATGTTTTTGTTTTTCTGTGTGTGTGTGTTTTGTTTCTGTGTGTGTTTTTGTTTTTGTGTGTGTGTGTTTGTTTTTGTGCGTGTGTTTGTTTTTGTGTGTGTTTTTGTTTTTGTGCATTTGTTTTTGTTTTTGTGTGTGTTTATGTTTTTGTGGGTGTATGTTTTTTTGTGTATGTTTTTGTTTTTCTGTGTGTGTGTGTTTTGCTTCTGTGTGTGTTTTTGTTTTTGTGTGTGTGTGTTTGTTTTTGTGCCTGTGTTTGTTTTTGTGTGTGTTTTTGTTTTGTGCGTGTGTTTGTTTTTGTGTGTGTGTTTTTGTGTGTGTTTGTGTTTTTTCATTTTGTGTGTGTGTTTGTTTTTGTGTGTGTGTTTTTGTGTGTGTTTGTGTTTTTTCATTTTGTGTGTGTATTTGTTTTTGTGTGTGTGTTTGTTTTTCTGTGTGTGTGTTTTTGTTTTTGTGTGTTTTTGTTTTTGTGTGTGTGTTTTTTGTTTTTGTGTGTGTATTTGTTTTTGTGTGTGTTTTTGTTTTTGTGTGTGTGTTTGAGCTTTTGTTTTTGTGTGTGTTTTTGTTTTTCTGTGCGCGTGTGTTTTTGTTTTTGTGTGTGTTTTTGTTTTTCTGTGTGTGTGTTTTTTGTTTTTGTGTGTCTTTTTGTTTATGTGTGTGTTTTTGTTTTTGTGCGTATGTTTTTGTTTTTGTGTGTGTTTATGTTTTTGTGGGTGTGTGTGCTTTTGTGGGTGTGTGTGTTTTTGTTTTTGTGTGTGTTTTTGTTTTTCTGTGTGTGTGTGTTTTTTGTTTTTGTGTGTGTGTGTTTTTGTGTGTGTGTGTGTTTTTGTTTTGTGTGTGTGTTTGTTTTTGTGTGTGTGTTTTTGTGTTTTTGTGTTTTTTCATTTTGTGTGTGTATTTGTTTTTGTGTGTGTGTTTGTTTTTCTGTGTGTGTGTTTTTGTGTGTGTTTTTGTTTTTGTGTGTGTGTTTGAGCTTTTGTTTTTGTGTGTGTTTTTGTTTTTCTGTGCGTGTGTGTTTTTGTTTTTGTGTGTGTTTTTGTTTTTCTGTGTGTGTGTTTTTTGTTTTTGTGTGTCTTTTTGTTTTTGTGTGTGTTTTTGTTTTTGTGCGTATGTTTTTGTTTTTGTGTGTGTTTGTGTTTTTGTGGGTGTGTGTGCTTTTGTGGGTGTGTGTGTTTTTGTTTTTGTGTGTGTTTTTGTTTTTCTGTGTGTGTGTGTGTTTTGTTTTTGTGTGTGTGTGTTTTTGTGTGTGTGTGGGTTTTTGTTTTTGTGTGTGTTTTTGTTTTTCTGTGTGTGTGTTTTTTGTTTCTGTCTGTGTTTTTGTTTTTGTGTGGGTTTTTGTTTTGTGTGTGTGTTTGTTTTTGTGTGTGTGTTTTTGTGTGTGTTTGTGTTTTTTCATTTTGTGTGTGTATTTGTTTTTGTGTGTGTGTTTGTTTTTCTGTGTGTGTGTTTTTGTTTTTGTGTGTTTTTGTTTTTGTGTGTGTGTTTTTTGTTTTTGTGTGTGTATTTGTTTTTGTGTGTGTTTTTGTTTTTGTGTGTGTGTTTGAGCTTTTGTTTTTGTGTGTGTTTTTGTTTTTCTGTGCGCGTGTGTTTTTGTTTTTGTGTGTGTTTTTGTTTTTCTGTGTGTGTGTTTTTTGTTTTTGTGTGTCTTTTTGTTTATGTGTGTGTTTTTGTTTTTGTGCGTATGTTTTTGTTTTTGTGTGTGTTTATGTTTTTGTGGGTGTGTGTGCTTTTGTGGGTGTGTGTGTTTTTGTTTTTGTGTGTGTTTTTGTTTTTCTGTGTGTGTGTGTTTTTTGTTTTTGTGTGTGTGTGTTTTTGTGTGTGTGTGTGTTTTTTGTTTTTTGCGTGTGTTTTTGTTTTTGTTTTTGTTTGTGTTTTTGTTTTTCTGTGTGTCTGTTTGTTTTTGTGTGTTTTTTTTTGTTTTTGTGTGTGTTTTTTGTTTTTGTGTGTGTATTTGTTTTTGTGTGTGTTTTTGTGTGTGTTTGTTTTTGTGTGTGTGTTTGTTTTTGTGTGTGTGTGTTTTTGTTTTTGTGTGTGTTTTTGTTTTTGTGTTTGTTTTTGTTTTTGTGTGTGTGTGTGTTTGAGCTTTTGTTTTTGTGTTTGTGTGTTTTTGTTTTTGTGTGTGTTTTTGTTTTTCTGTGTGTGTGTTTTTTGTTTCTGTGTGTGTTTTAGTTTTTGTGTGTGTGTGTTTGTTTTTGTGCGTGTGTTTGTTTTTGTGTGTGTTTTTGTTTTGTGTGTGTGTTTGTTTTTGTGTGTGTGTTTTTGTGTGTGTTTGTGTTTTTTCATTTTGTGTGTGTATTTGTTTTTGTGTGTGTGTTTGTTTTTCTGTGTGTGTGTTTTTGTTTTTGTGTGTGTTTTTGTTTTTGTGTGTGTGTTTGAGCTTTTGTTTTTGTGTGTGTTTTTGTTTTTCTGTGCGTGTGTGTTTTTGTTTTTCTGTGTGTTTTTGTTTTTCTGTGTGTGTGTTTTTTGTTTTTGTGTGTCTTTTTGTTTTTGTGTGTGTTTTTGTTTTTGTGCGTATGTTTTTGTTTTTGAGTGTGTTTATGTTTTTGTGGGTGTGTGTGCTTTTGTGGGTGTGTGTGTTTTTGTTTTTGTGTGTGTTTTTGTTTTTCTGTGTGTGTGTGTGTTTTGTTTTTGTGTGTGTGTGTTTTTGTGTGTGTGTGGGTTTTTGTTTTTGTGTGTGTTTTTGTTTTTCTGTGTGTGTGTTTTTTGTTTCTGTGTGTGTTTTTGTTTTTGTGTGTGTTTTTGTTTTGTGTGTGTGTTTGTTTTTGTGTGTGTGTTTTTGTGTGTGTTTGTGTTTTTTCATTTTGTGTGTGTATTTGTTTTTGTGTGTGTGTTTGTTTTTCTGTGTGTGTGTTTTTGTTTTTGTGTGTTTTTGTTTTTGTGTGTGTGTTTTTTGTTTTTGTGTGTGTATTTGTTTTTGTGTGTGTGTGTTTTTGTGTGTGTTTGTGTTTTTTCTTTTTGTGTGTGTGTGATTGAGCTTTTGTTTTTGTGTGTGTTTTTGTTTTTCTGGGTGTGTGTTTTTTTGTGTATGTTTTTGTATTTCTGTGTGTGTGTGTTTTTTGTTTTTGTGTGTGTTTTTGTTTTTGTGTGTGTGTGTTTGTTTTTGTGTGTGTGTGGTTTTGTTTTTGTGTGTGTGTTTGTGTTTTGTTTTTGTATGTGTTTTTGTTTTTGTGTGTGTGTTTGTGTTTTGTTTTTGTGTGTTTTTGTGTGTGTGTTTATGTTTTTGTGGGTGTGTGTTTGTTTTTGTGTGTCTTTGTTTTTGTTGTTCTGTGTGTTTTAGTTTTTGTGTGTGTGGTTTTGTTTTTGCGTGTGTTTTTGTTTTTGTTTTTGTGTGTGTTTTTGTTTTTGTGTGTGTTTGTTTTTGTGTGTGTGTGTTTGTTTTTGTGTGTGTTTTTGTTTTTCTGTGCGTGTGTGTTTTTTGTTTTTGTGTGTGTGTCTTTTTGTGTGTGTGTGTGTTTTTTGTTTTTGTGTGTGTATTTGTTTTTGTGTGTGTGTTTGTTTTTGTGTGTGTTTTTGTTTTTGTGTTTGTTTGTTTGAGCTTTTGTTTTTGTGTGTGTTTTTGTTTTTCTGTGCGTGTGTTTTTGTTTTTCTTTGTGTATTTGTTTTTGTGTGTGTGTTTGTTTTTGTGTGTGTTTATGTTTTTGTGCGTGTTTTTGTTTTTCTGTGTGTGTGTGTTTTTGTGTTTGTGTGTGTTTTTGTTTTTGTGTGTGTGTTTGTGTTTTTGTTTTTGTGTGTGTATTTGTTTTTGTGTGTGTTTTTGTTTTTGTGTGTGTGTTTGTGTTTTTGTTTTTGTGTGTGTTTTTGTTTTTGTGTGTTTGTTTGTTTTTGTGTTTGTTTTTGTTTTTTTGTGTGTGTGTGTGTTTGAGCTTTTGTTTTTGTGTGTGTTTTTGTTTTTCTGTGCGTGTGTGTTTTTGTTTTTGTGTGTGTTTTTGTTTTTGTGTGTGTGTTTGTTTTTGTGTGTGTGTGTTTTTGTGTGTGTTTGTGTTTTTTCTTTTTGTGTGTGCGTGTTTGAGCTTTTGTTTTTGTGTGTGTTTTTGTTTTTCTCTGTGTGTGTTTTTGTTTTCGTGTGTGTTTTTGTTTTTGTGTGTGTGTGTTTGAGCTTTCGTTTTTGAGTGTGTTTTTGTTTTTGTGGGTGTATGTTTTTTTGTGTATGTTTTTGTTTTTCTGTGTGTGTGTGTTTTGTTTCTGTGTGTGTTTTTGTTTTTGTGTGTGTGTGTTTGTTTTTGTGCGTGTGTTTGTTTTTGTGTGTGTTTTTGTTTTTGTGCATTTGTTTTTGTTTTTGTGTGTGTTTATGTTTTTGTGGGTGTATGTTTTTTTGTGTATGTTTTTGTTTTTCTGTGTGTGTGTGTTTTGCTTCTGTGTGTGTTTTTGTTTTTGTGTGTGTGTGTTTGTTTTTGTGCGTGTGTTTGTTTTTGTGTGTGTTTTTGTTTTGTGCGTGTGTTTGTTTTTGTGTGTGTGTTTTTGTGTGTGTTTGTGTTTTTTCATTTTGTGTGTGTATTTGTTTTTGTGTGTGTGTTTGTTTTTCTGTGTGTGTGTTTTTGTTTTTGTGTGTTTTTGTTTTTGTGTGTGTGTTTTTTGTTTTTGTGTGTGTATTTGTTTTTCTGTGCGTGTGTGTTTTTGTTTTTGTGTGTGTTTTTCTGTGTGTGTGTTTTTTGTTTTTGTGCGTAAGTTTTTGTTTTTGTGTGTGTTTATGTTTTTGTGGGTGTGTGTGCTTTTGTGGGTGTGTGTGTTTTTGTTTTTGTGTGTGTTTTTGTTTTTCTGTGTGTGTGTGTTTTTTGTTTTTGTGTGTGTGTGTTTTTGTGTGTGTGTGTGTTTTTTGTTTTTTGCGTGTGTTCTTGTTTTTGTTTATGTTTGTGTTTTTGTTTTTGTGTGTGTTTATGTTTTTGTGGGTGTTTGTTTCTGTTTGTTTTTGTGTGTTTGTTTTTGTTTTTGTGTGTGTTTTTTGTTTTTGTGTGTGTATTTGTTTTTGTGTGTGTTTTTGTGTGTGTTTGTTTTTGTGTGTGTGTTTGTTTTTGTGTGTGTGTGTTTGTTTGTTTTTGTGTGTGGTTTTGTTTTGTGTGTGTTTTTGTTTTTCTGTGCGTGTGTGTTTTTGTTTTTGTGTGTGTTTTTGTTTTTCTGTGTGTGTTTTTTGTTTTTGTGTGTGTTTTTGTTTTTGTGCGTTTGTTTTTGTTTTTGTGTGTGTTTATGTTTTTGTGGGTGTGTGTTTTTTTTGTGTATGTTTTTGTTTTTCTGTGTGAGTGTGTTTTTTGTTTTTGTGTGTGTTTTTGTTTTTGTGTGTGTGTTTTTGTTTTTGTGTGTGTTTTAGTTTTTGTGTGTTTTTTTGTTTTCGTGTGTGTTTTCGTTTTTCTGTGTGTGTGTGTTTTTGTTTTTGTGTGTGTTTATCTTTTTGTGTGTGTGTTTGTGTTTTTGTTTTTGTGTGTGTTTTTGTGTTTGTTTTATTTTTTTGTGTGTGTGTGTTTTTGTTTTTGTGTGTGTTTTTGTTTTTCTGTGTGTGTGTTTTTTGTTTTTGTGTATGTCTGTTTGTTTTTGTGTGTGTGTTTGTTTTTGTGTTTGTTTTTGTTTTTTTGTGTGTGTGTGTGTTTGAGCTTTTGTTTTTGTGTGTGTTTTTGTTTTTCTGTGCGTGTGTGTTTTTGTTTTTGTGTGTGTTTTTGTTTTTGTGTGTGTGTGTTTGTTTTTGTGTGTGTGTCTTTTTGTGTGTGTGTGTGTTTTTTGTTTTTGTGTGTGTATTTGTTTTTGTGTGTGTGTTTGTTTTTGTGTGTGTTTTTGTTTTTATGTGTGTTTGTTTGAGCTTTTGTTTTTGTGTGTGTTTTTGTTTTTCTGTGCGTGTGTTTTTGTTTTTGTTTGTGTTTTTGTTTTTCCATGTGTGTTTTTTGTTTTTGTGTGTGTTTTTGTGTTTTTGTTTTTGTGTGTGTTTTTGTTTTTGTGTGTTTGTTTGTTTTTGTGTTTGTTTTTGTTTTTTTGTGTGTGTGTGTGTTTGAGCTTTTGTTTTTGTGTGTGTTTTTGTTTTTCTGTGCGTGTGTGTTTTTGTTTTTGTGTGTGTTTTTGTTTTTGTGTGTGTGTTTGTTTTTGTGTGTGTGTGTTTTTGTGTGTGTTTGTGTTTTTTCTTTTTGTGTGTGCGTGTTTGAGCTTTTGTTTTTGTGTGTGTTTTTGTTTTTCTCTGTGTGTGTTTTTGTTTTCGTGTGTGTTTTTGTTTTTGTGTGTGTGTGTTTGAGCTTTCGTTTTTGTGTGTGTTTTTGTTTTTGTGGGTGTATGTTTTTTTGTGTATGTTTTTGTTTTTCTGTGTGTGTGTGTTTTGTTTCTGTGTGTGTTTTTGTTTTTGTGTGTGTGTGTTTGTTTTTGTGCGTGTGTTTGTTTTTGTGTGTGTTTTTGTTTTTGTGCATTTGTTTTTGTTTTTGTGTGTGTTTATGTTTTTGTGGGTGTATGTTTTTTTGTGTATGTTTTTGTTTTTCTGTGTGTGTGTGTTTTGCTTCTGTGTGTGTTTTTGTTTTTGTGTGTGTGTGTTTGTTTTTGTGCGTGTGTTTGTTTTTGTGTGTGTTTTTGTTTTGTGCGTGTGTTTGTTTTTGTGTGTGTGTTTTTGTGTGTGTTTGTGTTTTTTCATTTTGTGTGTGTATTTGTTTTTGTGTGTGTGTTTGTTTTTCTGTGTGTGTGTTTTTGTTTTTGTGTGTTTTTGTTTTTGTGTGTGTGTTTTTTGTTTTTGTGTGTGTATTTGTTTTTCTGTGCGTGTGTGTTTTTGTTTTTGTGTGTGTTTTTGTTTTTCTGTGTGTGTGTTTTTTGTTTTTGTGCGTATGTTTTTGTTTTTGTGTGTGTTTATGTTTTTGTGGGTGTGTGTGCTTTTGTGGGTGTGTGTGTTTTTGTTTTTGTTTTTGTGTGTGTTTTTGTTTTTCTGTGTGTGTGTGTTTTTTGTTTTTGTGTGTGTGTGTTTTTGTGTGTGTGTGTTTTTTGTTTTTTGCGTGTGTTCTTGTTTTTGTTTATGTTTGTGTTTTTGTTTTTGTGTGTGTTTATGTTTTTGTGGGTGTTTGTTTCTGTTTGTTTTTGTGTGTTTGTTTTTGTTTTTGTGTGTGTTTTTTGTTTTTGTGTGTGTATTTGTTTTTGTGTGTGTTTTTGTGTGTGTTTGTTTTTGTGTGTGTGTTTGTTTTTGTGTGTGTGTGTTTGTTTGTTTTTGTGTGTGGTTTTGTTTTGTGTGTGTTTTTGTTTTTCTGTGCGTGTGTGTTTTTGTTTTTGTGTGTGTTTTTGTTTTTCTGTGTGTGTTTTTTGTTTTTGTGTGTGTTTTTGTTTTTGTGCGTTTGTTTTTGTTTTTGTGTGTGTTTTTGTTTTTGTGGGTGTGTGTTTTTTTTTGTGTATGTTTTTGTTTTTCTGTGTGAGTGTGTTTTTTGTTTTTGTGTGTGTTTTTGTTTTTGTGTGTGTGTTTTTGTTTTTGTGTGTGTTTTAGTTTTTGTGTGTTTTTTTGTTTTCGTGTGTGTTTTCGTTTTTCTGTGTGTGTGTGTTTTTGTTTTTGTGTGTGTTTATCTTTTTGTGTGTGTGTTTGTGTTTTTGTTTTTGTGTGTGTTTTTGTGTTTGTTTTATTTTTTTGTGTGTGTGTGTTTTTGTTTTTGTGTGTGTTTTTGTTTTTCTGTGTGTGTGTTTTTTGTTTTTGTGTATGTCTGTTTGTTTTTGTGTGTGTGTTTGTTTTTGTGTTTGTTTTTGTTTTTTTGTGTGTGTGTGTGTTTGAGCTTTTGTTTTTGTGTGTGTTTTTGTTTTTCTGTGCGTGTGTGTTTTTGTTTTTGTGTGTGTTTTTGTTTTTGTGTGTGTGTGTTTGTTTTTGTGTGTGTGTCTTTTTGTGTGTGTGTGTGTTTTTTGTTTTTGTGTGTGTATTTGTTTTTGTGTGGGTGTTTGTTTTTGTGTGTGTTTTTGTTTTTATGTGTGTTTGTTTGAGCTTTTGTTTTTGTGTGTGTTTTTGTTTTTCTGTGCGTGTGTTTTTGTTTTTGTTTGTGTTTTTGTTTTTCTATGTGTGTTTTTTGTTTTTGTGTGTGTTTTTGTGTTTTTGTTTTTGTGTGTGTTTTTGTTTTTGTGTGTTTGTTTGTTTTTGTGTTTGTTTTTGTTTTTTTGTGTGTGTGTGTGTTTGAGCTTTTGTTTTTGTGTGTGTTTTTGTTTTTCTGTGCGTGTGTGTTTTTGTTTTTGTGTGTGTTTTTGTTATTGTGTGTGTGTTTGTTTTTGTGTGTGTGTGTTTTTGTGTGTGTTTGTGTTTTTTCTTTTTGTGTGTGCGTGTTTGAGCTTTTGTTTTTGTGTGTGTTTTTGTTTTTCTCTGTGTGTGTTTTTGTTTTCGTGTGTGTTTTTGTTTTTGTGTGTGTGTGTTTGAGCTTTCGTTTTTGTGTGTGTTTTTGTTTTTGTGGGTGTATGTTTTTTTGTGTATGTTTTTGTTTTTCTGTGTGTGTGTGTTTTGTTTCTGTGTGTGTTTTTGTTTTTGTGTGTGTGTGTTTGTTTTTGTGCGTGTGTTTGTTTTTGTGTGTGTTTTTGTTTTTGTGCATTTGTTTTTGTTTTTGTGTGTGTTTATGTTTTTGTGGGTGTATGTTTTTTTGTGTATGTTTTTGTTTTTCTGTGTGTGTGTGTTTTGCTTCTGTGTGTGTTTTTGTTTTTGTGTGTGTGTGTTTGTTTTTGTGCGTGTGTTTGTTTTTGTGTGTGTTTTTGTTTTGGGCGTGTGTTTGTTTTTGTGTGTGTGTTTGTGTTTTTTCATTTTGTGTGTGTATTTGTTTTTGTGTGTGTGTTTGTTTTTCTGTGTGTGTGTTTTTGTTTTTGTGTGTTTTTGTTTTTGTGTGTGTGTTTTTTGTTTTTGTGTGTGTATTTGTTTTTCTGTGCGTGTGTGTTTTTGTTTTTGTGTGTGTTTTTGTTTTTCTGTGTGTGTGTTTTTTGTTTTTGTGCGTATGTTTTTGTTTTTGTGTGTGTTTATGTTTTTGTGGGTGTGTGTGCTTTTGTGGGTGTGTGTGTTTTTGTTTTTGTGTGTGTTTTTGTTTTTCTGTGTGTGTGTGTTTTTTGTTTTTGTGTGTGTGTGTTTTTGTGTGTGTGTGTGTTTTTTGTTTTTTGCGTGTGTTCTTGTTTTTGTTTATGTTTGTGTTTTTGTTTTTGTGTGTGTTTATGTTTTTGTGGGTGTTTGTTTCTGTTTGTTTTTGTGTGTTTGTTTTTGTTTTTGTGTGTGTTTTTTGTTTTTGTGTGTGTATTTGTTTTTGTGTGTGTTTTTGTGTGTGTTTGTTTTTGTGTGTGTGTTTGTTTTTGTGTGTGTGTGTTTGTTTGTTTTTGTGTGTGGTTTTGTTTTGTGTGTGTTTTTGTTTTTCTGTGCGTGTGTGTTTTTGTTTTTGTGTGTGTTTTTGTTTTTCTGTGTGTGTTTTTTGTTTTTGTGTGTGTTTTTGTTTTTGTGCGTTTGTTTTTGTTTTTGTGTGTGTTTATGTTTTTGTGGGTGTGTGTTTTTTTTTGTGTATGTTTTTGTTTTTCTGTGTGAGTGTGTTTTTTGTTTTTGTGTGTGTTTTTGTTTTTGTGTGTGTGTTTTTGTTTTTGTGTGTGTTTTAGTTTTTGTGTGTTTTTTTGTTTTCGTGTGTGTTTTCGTTTTTCTGTGTGTGTGTGTTTTTGTTTTTGTGTGTGTTTATCTTTTTGTGTGTGTGTTTGTGTTTTTGTTTTTGTGTGTGTTTTTGTGTTTGTTTTATTTTTTTGTGTGTGTGTGTTTTTGTTTTTGTGTGTGTTTTTGTTTTTCTGTGTGTGTGTTTTTTGTTTTTGTGTATGTCTGTTTGTTTTTGTGTGTGTGTTTGTTTTTGTGTTTGTTTTTGTTTTTTTGTGTGTGTGTGTGTTTGAGCTTTTGTTTTTGTGTGTGTTTTTGTTTTTCTGTGCGTGTGTGTTTTTGTTTTTGTGTGTGTTTTTGTTTTTGCGTGTGTGTGTTTGTTTTTGTGTGTGTGTCTTTTTGTGTGTGTGTGTGTTTTTTGTTTTTGTGTGTGTATTTGTTTTTGTGTGTGTGTTTGTTTTTGTGTGTGTTTTTGTTTTTATGTGTGTTTGTTTGAGCTTTTGTTTTTGTGTGTGTTTTTGTTTTTCTGTGCGTGTGTTTTTGTTTGTGTTTTTGTTTTTCTATGTGTGTTTTTTGTTTTTGTGTGTGTTTTTGTGTTTTTGTTTTTGTGTGTGTTTTTGTTTTTGTGTGTTTGTTTGTTTTTGTGTTTGTTTTTGTTTTTTTGTGTGTGTGTGTGTTTGAGCTTTTGTTTTTGTGTGTGTTTTTGTTTTTCTGTGCGTGTGTGTTTTTGTTTTTGTGTGTGTTTTTGTTTTTGTGTGTGTGTTTGTTTTTGTGTGTGTGTGTTTTTGTGTGTGTTTGTGTTTTTTCTTTTTGTGTGTGTGTGTTTGAGCTTTTGTTTTTGTGTGTGTTTTTGTTTTTCTGTGTGTGTGTTTTTGTTTTCGTGTGTGTTTTTGTTTTTGTGTGTGTGTGTTTGAGCTTTTGTTTTTGTGTGTGTTTTTGTTTTTCTGTGCGTGTGTGTTTTTGTTTTTGTGTGTGTTTTTTTTTTGTGTGTGTGTTTTTTGTTTTTGTGTGTCTTTTTGTTTTTGTGTGTGTTTTTGTTTTTGTGTGTATGTTTTTGTTTTTGTGTGTGTTTATGTTTTTGTGGGTGTGTGTGCTTTTGTGGGTGTGTGTGTTTTTGTTTTTGTGTGAGTTTTTGTTTTTCTGTGTGTGTGTGTTTTTTGTTTTTGTGTGTGTGTGTTTTTTGTTTTTTGCGTGTGTTTTTGTTTTTGTTTATGTTTGTGTTTTTGTTTTTGTGTGTGTTTATGTTTTTGTGGGTGTTTGTTTCTGTTTGTTTTTGTGTGTTTGTTTTTGATTTTGTGTGTGTTTTTTGTTTTTGTGTGTGTATTTGTTTTTGTGTGTGTTTTTGTGTGTGTTTGTTTTTGTGTGTGTGTTTGTTTTTGTGTGTGTGTTTTTGTTTTTGTGTGTGTATTTGTTTTTGTGTGTGTTTGTTTTTGTGTGTGCTTTTGTTTTTCTGTGTGTGTGTTTGTTTATGTTTGTGTTTTTGTTTTTGTGTGTGCGTGTTTGTTTGTTTTTGTGTGTGGTTTTGTTTTGTGTGTGTTTTTGTTTTTCTGTGCGTGTGTGTTTTTGTTTTTGTGTGTGTTTTTGTTTTTCTGTGTGTGTTTTTTGTTTTTGTGTGTGTTTTTGTTTTTGTGCGTTTGTTTTTGTTTTTGTGTGTGTTTATGTTTTTGTGGGTGTGTTTTTTTTGTGTATATTTTTGTTTTTCTGTGTGAGTGTGTTTTCTGTTTTTGTGTGTGTTTTTGTTTTTGTGTGTGTGTGTTTGTTTTTGTGTGTGTGTGGTTTTGTTTTTGTGTGTGTGTTTGTGTTTTGTTTTTGTATGTGTTTTTGTTTTTGTGTGTGTGTTTGTGTTTTGTTTTTGTGTGTTTTTGTGTGTGTGTTTATGTTTTTGTGGGTGTGTGTTTGTTTTTGTGTGTGTTTGTTTTTGTTGTTGTGTGTGTTTTAGTTTTTGTGTGTGTGGTTTTGTTTTTGCGTGTGTTTTTGTTTTTGTTTTTGTGTGTGTTTTTGTTTTTGTGTGTTTGTTTTTGTGTGTGTGTGTTTGTTTTTGTGTGTGTGGTTTTGTTTTTGCGTGTGTTTTTGTTTTTGTGTGTGTTTTTGTTTTTGTGTGTTTGTTTTTGTGTGTGTGTGTTTGTTTTTGTGTGTGGTTTTGTTTTTCTGCGCGTGTGTTTTTTGTTTTTGTGTGTGTATCTTTTTGTGTGTGTGTGTGTTTTTTGTTTTTGTGTGTGTATTTGTTTTTGTGTGTGTTTTTGTTTTTGTGTGTGTTTTTGTTTTTCTGTGTGTGTGTTTTTTGTTTTTGTGTATGTCTGTTTGTTTTTGTGTGTGTGTTTGTTTTTGTGTTTGTTTTTGTTTTTTGTGTGTGTGTGTTTGAGCTTTTGTTTTTGTGTGTGTTTTTGTTTTTCTGTGCGTGTGTGTTTTTGTTTTTGTGTGTGTTTTTGTTTTTGTGTGTGTGTGTTTGTTTTTGTGTGTGTGTCTTTTTGTGTGTGTGTGTTTTTTGTTTTTGTGTGTGTATTTGTTTTTGTGTGTGTGTTTGTTTTTGTGTGTGTTTTTGTTTTTATGTGTGTTTGTTTGAGCTTTTGTTTTTGTGTGTGTTTTTGTTTTTCTGTGCGTGTGTTTTTGTTTTTGTGTGTGTTTTTGTTTTTCTGTGCGTGTGTTTTTGTTTTTGTTTGTGTTTATGTTTTTCTGTGTGTGTTTTTTGTTTTTGTGTGTGTTTTTGTGTGTGTGTGTTTGTTTTTATGTGTGTGTGGTTTTATTTTTGTGTGTTTTTGTTTTTCTGTGTGTGTGTTTTTGTTTTTGTGTGTGTTTTTGTTTTTGAGTGTGTGTGTGTGTTTTTGTTTTTGTGTGTGTGTTTTTGCTTTTGTGTGTGTTTTAGTTTTTGTGTGTTTTTTTGTTTTCGTGTGTGTTTTCGTTTTTCTGTGTGTGTGTTTGTGTTTTTGTTTTTGTGTGTGTTTTTGTGTTTGTTTTTGTTTTTCTGTGTGTGTGTGTTTTTGTTTTTGTGTGTGTTTTTGTTTTTGTGTGTGTTTTTGTTTTTGTGCGTGTTTTTGTTTTTCTGTGCGTGTGTGTTTTTGTTTTTGTGTGTGTTTTTGTTTTTGTGTGTGTGTTTGTTTTTGTGTTTGTTTTTGTTTTTTTGTGTGTGTGTGTGTTTGAGCTTTTGTTTTTGTGTGTGTTTTTGTTTTTCTGTGCGTGTGTGTTTTTGTTTTTGTGTGTGTTTTTGTTTTTGTGCATTTGTTTTTGTTTTTGTGTGTGTTTATGTTTTTGTGGGTGTATGTTTTTTTGTGTATGTTTTTGTTTTTCTGTGTGTGTGTGTTTTGTTTCTGTGTGTGTTTTTGTTTTTGTGTGTGTGTGTTTGTTTTTGTGCGTGTGTTTGTTTTTGTGTGTGTTTTTGTTTTGTGTGTGTGTTTGTTTTTGTGTGTGTGTTTGTTTTTGTGTGTGTTTGTGTTTTTGTGTGTATTTGTGTTTTTTCTTTTTGTGTGTGTGTGTTTGAGCTTTTGTTTTTGTGTGTGTTTTTGTTTTTCTGTGCGTGTGTGTTTTTGTTTTTGTGTGTGTTTTTGTTTTTCTGTGTGTGTGTTTTTTGTTTTTGTGTGTGTGTGTTTTTTTGTGTATGTTTTTGTTTTTCTGTGTGTGTGTGTTTTGTTTCTGTGTGTGTTTTTGCTTTTGTGTGTGTGTGTTTGTTTTTGTGCGTGTGTTTGTTTTTGTGTGTGTTTTTGTTTTGTGTGTGTTTTTGTTTTTGTGCGTATGTTTTTGTTTTTGTGTGTGTTTATGTTTTTGTGGGTGTGTGTGCTTTTGTGGGTGTGTGTGTTTTTGTTTTTGTGTGTGTTTTTGTTTTTCTGTGTGTAAGTGTTTTTTGTTTTTGTGTGTGTGTGTTTTTGTGTGTGTGTGTGTTTTTTGTTTTTTGCGTGTGTTTTTGTTTTTGTTTATGTTTGTGTTTTTGTTTTTCTGTGTGTCTGTTTGTTTTTGTGTTTGTTTTTGTTTTTGTGTGTGTTTTTTGTTTTTGTGTGTGTATTTGTTTTTGTGTGTGTTTTTGTGTGTGTTTGTTTTTGTGTGTGTGTTTGTTTTTGTGTGTGTGTGTTTTTGTTTTTGTGTGTGTATTTGTTTTTGTGTGTGTTTGTTTTTGTGTGTGTTTTTGTTTTTCTGTGTGTGTGTTTGTTTTTGTTTGTGTTTTTGTTTTTGTGTGTGCGTGTTTGTTTGTTTTTGTGTGTGTTTTTGTTTTTCTGTGTGTGTGTGTTTTGTTTTTGTGTGTGTTTTTGTTTTTGTGTGTGTGTTTGTTTTTGTATTTGTTTTTGTTTTTTTGTGTGTGTGTGTTTTTGTTTTCGTGTGTGTTTTTGTTTTTGTGTGTGTGTGTTTGAGCTTTCGTTTTTGTGTGTGTTTTTGTTTTTCTGTGCGTGTGTGTTTTTGTTTTTGTGTGTGTTTTTGTTTTTCTGTGTGTGTGTTTTTTGTTTTTGTGTGTGTTTTTGTTTTTGTGCATTTGTTTTTGTTTTTGTGTGTGTTTATGTTTTTGTGGGTGTGTGTTTTTGTGTATGTTTTTGTATTTCTGTGTGTGTGTGTTTTTTGTTTTTGTGTGTGTTTTTGTTTTTGTGTGTGTGTGTTTGTTTTTGTGTGTGTGTGGTTTTGTTTTTGTGTGTGTGTTTGTGTTTTGTTTTTGTATGTGGTTTTGTTTTTGTGTGTGTGTTTGTGTTTTGTTTTTGTGTGTTTTTGTGTGTGTGTTTATGTTTTTGTGGGTGTGTGTTTGTTTTTGTGTGTTTGTTTTTTTTGTTGTGTGTGTTTTAGTTTTTGTGTGTGTGGTTTTGTTTTTGTGTGTGTTTGTTTTTGTGTGTGTGTGTTTGTTTTTGTGTGTGTTTTTGTTTTTCTGTGCGTGTGTTTTTTGTTTTTGTGTGTGTGTCTTTTTGTGTGTGTGTGTGTTTTTTGTTTTTGTGTGTGTATTTGTTTTTGTGTGTGTGTTTGTTTTTGTGTGTGTTTTTGTTTTTGAGTGTGTGTGTGTGTTTTTGTTTTTGTGTGTGTGTTTTTGTTTTTGTGTGTGTTTTAGTTTTTGTGTGTTTTTTTGTTTTCGTGTGTGTTTTCGTTTTTCTGTGTGTGTGTGTTTTTGTTTTTGTGTGTGTTTTTCTTTTTGTGTGTGTGTTTGTGTTTTTGTTTTTGTGTGTGTTTTTGTGTTTGTTTTTGTTTTTTTGTGTGTGTGCGTTTTTGTTTTTGTGTGTGTCTGTTTGTTTTTGTGTGTGTGTTTGTTTTTGTGTTTGTTTTTGTTTTTTTGTGTGTGTGTGTGTTTGAGCTTTTGTTTTTGTGTGTGTTTTTGTTTTTCTGTGCGTGTGTGTTTTTGCTTTTGTGTGTGTTTTTGTTTTTGTGTGTGTGTGTTTGTTTTTGTGTGTGTGTCTTTTTGTGTGTGTGTGTGTTTTTTGTTTTTGTGTGTGTATTTGTTTTTGTGTGTGTTTTTGTTTGTGTGTGTGTGTTTGAGCTTTTGTTTTTGTGTGTGTTTTTGTTTTTCTGTGCGTGTGTGTTTTTGTTTTTGTGTGTGTTTTTGTTTTTCTGTGTGTGTGTTTTTTTGTTTTTGTGTGTCTTTTTGTTTTTGTGTGTGTTTTTGTTTTTGTGCGTATGTTTTTGTTTTTGTGTGTGTTTATGTTTTTGTGGGTGTGTGTGCTTTTGTGGGTGTGTGTGTTTTTGTTTTTGTGTGTGTTTTTGTTTTTCTGTGTGTGCGTGTTTTTTGTTTTTGTGTGTGTGTGTTTTTGTCTGTGTGTGTGTTTTTTGTTTTTTGCGTGTGTCTGTTTGTTTTTGTGTGTTTGTTTTTGTTTTTGTGTGTGTTTTTGTGTGTGTTTGTTTTTGTGTGTGTGTTTGTTTTTGTGTGTGTGTGTTTTTGTTTTTGTGTGTGTATTTGTTTTTGTGTGTGTTTGTTTTTGTATGTGTTTTTGTTTTTCTGTGTGTGTGTTTGTTTTTGTTTGTGTCTTTGTTTTTGTGTGTGCGTGTTTTTTGTTTTTGTGTGTGTTTTTGTTTTTCTGTGTGTATTTGTTTTTGTGTGTGTTTTTGTGTGTGTTTGTTTTTGTGTGTGTGTTTGTTTTTGTGTGTGTGTGTTTTTGTTTTTGTGTGTGTATTTGTTTTTGTGTGTGTTTGTTTTTGTGTGTGTTTTTGTTTTTCTGTGTGTGTGTTTGTTTTTGTTTGTGTTTTTGTTTTTGTGTGTGCGTGTTTGTTTGTTTTTGTGTGTGTTTTTGTTTTTCTTTGTGTGTGTGTTTTGTTTTTGTGTATGTCTGTTTGTTTTTGTGTGTGTTTTTGTTTTTGTGCGTGTTTTTGTTTTTCTGTGTGTGTGTTTTTGTTTTTGTGTGTGTGTTTGTTTTTGTGTTTGTTTTTCTTTTTTTGTGTGTGTGTGTGTTTGAGCTTTCGGTTTTGTGTGTGTTTTTGTTTTTGTGTGTGTTTATGTTTTTGTGGGTGTGTGTGCTTTTGTGGGTGTGTGTGTTTTTGTTTTTGTGTGTGTTTTTGTTTTTCTGTGTGTGTGTGTTTTTTGTTTTTGTGTGTGTGTGTTTTTGTGTGTGTGTGTGTTTTTTGTTTTTTGCGTGTGTTTTTGTTTTTGTTTGTGTTTTTGTTTTTCTGTGTGTCTGTTTGTTTTTGTGTGTTTGTTTTTGTTTTTGTGTGTGTTTTTTGTTTTTGTGTGTGTATTTGTTTTTGTGTGTGTTTGTTTTTGTGTGTGTGTTTGTTTTTGTGTGTGTGTGTTTTTGTTTTTCTGTGTGTATTTGTTTTTGTGTGTGTTTGTTTTTGTGTGTGTTTTTGTTTTTCTGTGTGTGTGTTTGTTTCTGTTTGTGTTTTTGTTTTTGTGTGTGCGTGTTTGTTTGTTTTTGTGTGTGTTTTTGTTTTTCTGTGTGTATTTGTTTTTGTGTGTGTTTTTGTGTGTGTTTGTTTATGTGTGTGTGTTTGTTTTTGTGTGTGTGTGTTTTTGTTTTTGTGTGTGTATTTGTTTTTGTGTGTGTTTGTTTTTGTGTATGTTTTTGTTTTTCTGTGTGTGTGTTTGTTTTTGTTTGTGTTTTTGTTTTTGTGTGTGCGTGTTTGTTTGTTTTTGTGTGTGTTTTTGTTTTTCTTTGTGTGTGTGTTTTGTTTTTCTGTATGTCTGTTTGTTTTTGTGTGTGTTTTTGTTTTTGTGCGTGTTTTTGTTTTTCTGTGTGTGTGTGTGTTTGAGCTTTTGTTTTTGTGTGTGTTTTTGTTCTTCTGTGTGTGTGTTTTTGTTTTCGTGTGTGTTTTTGTTTTTGTGTGTGTGTGTTTGAGCTTTCGTTTTTGTGTGTGTTTTTGTTTTTCTGTGCGTGTGTGTTTTTGTTTTTGTGTGTGTTTTTGTTTTTGTGTGTGTGTTTGTTTTTGTGTGTGTGTGTTTTTGTGTGTGTTTGTGTTTTTTCTTTTTGTGTGTGTGTGTGTTTGAGCTTTTGTTTTTGTGTGTGTTTTTGTTTTTCTGTGCGTGTGTGTTTTTGTTTTTGTGTGTGTTTTTGTTTTTCTGTGTGTGTGTTTTTTGTTTTTGTGTGAGTTTTTGTTTTTGTGGGTGTGTGTTTTTTTGTGTATGTTTTTGTATTTCTGTGTGTGTGTGTTTTTTGTTTTTGTGTGTGTTTTTGTTTTTGTGTGTGTGTGTTTGTTTTTGTGTGTGTGTGGTTTTGTTTTTGTGTGTGTGTTTGTGTTTTATTTTTGTATGTGTTTTTGTTTTTGTGTGTGTTTTTGTGTTTTGTTTTTGTGTGTTTTTGTGTGTGTGTTTATGTTTTTGTGGGTGTGTGTTTGTTTTTGTGTGTGTTTGTTTTTGTTGTTGTGTGTGTTTTAGTTTGTGTGTGTGTGGTTTTGTTTTTGCGTGTGTTTTTGTTTTTGTTTTTGTGTGTGTTTTTGTTTTTGTGTGTGTTTGTTTTTGTGTGTGTGTGTTTGTTTTTGTGTGTGTTTTTGTTTATCTGTGCGTGTGTGTTTTTTGTTTTTGTGTGTGTGTCTTTTTGTGTGTGTGTGTGTTTTTTGTTTTTGTGTGTGTATTTGTTTTTGTGTGTGTGTTTGTTTTTGTGTGTGTTTTTGTTTTTGTGTTTGTGTGTGTTTTTGTGTTTGTTTTTGTTTTTTTGTGTGTGTGTGTTTTTGCTTTTGTGTGTGTTTTAGTTTTTGTGTGTTTTTTTGTTTTCGTGTGTGTTTTCGTTTTTCTGTGTGTGTGTTTGTGTTTTTGTTTTTGTGTGTGTTTTTGTGTTTGTTTTTGTTTTTCTGTGTGTGTGTTTTGTTTTTGTGTATGTCTGTTTGTTTTTGTGTGTGTTTTTGTTTTTGTGCGTGTTTTTGTTTTTCTGTGTGTGTGTGTTTTTGTTTTTGTGTGTGTTTTTGTTTTTGTGTGTGTGTTTGTGTTTTTGTTTTTGTGTGTGTTTTTGTTTTTGTGTGTGTGTTTGTTTTTGTGTTTGTTTTTGTTTTTTTGTGTGTGTGTGTGTTTGAGCTTTTGTTTTTGTGTGTGTTTTTGTTTTTCCGTGCGTGTGTGTTTTTGTTTTTGTGTGTGTTTTTGTTTTTGTGCATTTGTTTTTGTTTTTGTGTGTGTTTATGTTTTTGTGGGTGTATGTTTTTTTGTGTATGTTTTTGTTTTTCTGTGTGTGTGTGTTTTGTTCATGTGTGTGTTTTTGTTTTTGTGTGTGTGTGTTTGTTTTTGTGCGTGTGTTTGTTTCTGTGTGTGTTTTTGTTTTGTGTGTGTGTTTGTTTTTGTGTGTGTGTTTTTGTGTGTGTTTGTGTTTTTTCATTTTGTGTGTGTATTTGTTTTTGTGTGTGTGTTTGTTTTTCTGTGTGTGCGTTTTTGTTTTTGTGTGTTTTTGTTTTTGTGTGTGTGTTTTTTGTTTTTGTGTGTGTATTTGTTTTTGTGTGTGTTTTTGTTTGTGTGTGTGTGTTTGAGCTTTTGTTTTTGTGTGTGTTTTTGTTTTTCTGTGCGTGTGTGTTTTTGTTTTTGTGTGTGTTTTTGTTTTTCTGTGTGTGTGTTTTTTTGTTTTTGTGTGTCTTTTTGTTTTTGTGTGTGTTTTTGTTTTTGTGCGTATGTTTTTGTTTTTGTGTGTGTTTATGTTTTTGTGGGTGTGTGTGCTTTTGTGGGTGTGTGTGTTTTTGTTTTTGTGTGTGTTTTTGTTTTTCTGTGTGTGCGTGTTTTTTGTTTTTGTGTGTGTGTGTTTTTGTCTGTGTGTGTGTTTTTTGTTTTTTGCGTGTGTCTGTTTGTTTTTGTGTGTTTGTTTTTGTTTTTGTGTGTGTTTTTTGTTTTTGTGTGTGTATTTGTTTTTGTGTGTGTTTTTGTGTGTGTTTGTTTTTGTGTGTGTGTTTGTTTTTGTGTGTGTGTGTTTTTGTTTTTGTGTGTGTATTTGTTTTTGTGTGTGTTTGTTTTTGTGTGTGTTTTTGTTTTTCTGTGTGTGTGTTTGTTTTTGTTTGTGTTTTTGTTTTTGTGTGTGCGTGTTTGTTTGTTTTTGTGTGTGTTTTTGTTTTTCTGTGTGTATTTGTTTTTATGTGTGTTTTCGTGTGTGTTTGTTTTTGTGTGTGTGTTTGTTTTTGTGTGTGTGTGTTTTTGTTTTTGTGTGTGTATTTGTTTTTGTGTGTGTTTGTTTTTGTGTGTGTTTTTGTTTTTCTGTGTGTGTGTTTGTTTTTGTTTGTGTTTTTGTTTTTGTGTGTGCGTGTTTGTTTGTTTTTGTGTGTGTTTTTGTTTTTCTTTGTGTGTGTGTTTTGTTTTTGTGTATGTCTGTTTGTTTTTGTGTGTGTTTCTGTTTTTGTGCGTGTTTTTGTTT
This sequence comes from Scyliorhinus torazame, assembly GCF_047496885.1. NCBI lineage: Eukaryota > Metazoa > Chordata > Chondrichthyes > Carcharhiniformes > Scyliorhinidae > Scyliorhinus > Scyliorhinus torazame. The sequence goes on along the minus strand of NC_092734.1, from coordinate 43,624,778 downwards.
TTCTGTGTGTGTGTTTTTGTTTTTGTGTGTGTGTTTGTTTTTGTGTGTGTTGTTGTTTTTCTGTGCGTGTGTTTTTGTTTTTGTTTGTGTTTTTGTTTTTCTGTGTGGGTGTTTTTTGTTTTTGTGTGTGTGTTTTTGTTTTTGTGTGTGTTTTAGTTTTTGTGTGTTTTTTTGTGTTCGTGTGTGTTTTCGTTTTTGTGTTTGTTTTTGTTTTTTTGTGTGTGTGTGTGTTTGAGCTTTTGTTTTTGTGTGTGTTTTTGTTTTTCTGTGCGTGTGTGTTTTTGTTTCTGTGTGTGTTTTTGTTTTTGTGTGTGTGTGTTTTTGTGTGTGTTTGTGTTTTTTCTTTTTGTGTGTGTGTGTGTTTGAGCTTTTGGTTTTTTGTGTGTGTGTTTTTGTTTTTGTGTGTGTTTTTGTTTTTCTGTGTGTGTGTTTTTTTGTTTTTGTGTGTCTTTTTGTTTTTGTGTGTGTTTTTGTTTTTGTGCGTATGTTTTTGATTTTGTGTGTGTTTATGTTTTTGTGGGTGTGTGTGCTTTTGTGGGTGTGTGTGTTTTTGTTTTTGTGTGTGTTTTTGTTTTTCTGTGTGTGCGTGTTTTTTGTTTTTGTGTGTGTGTGTTTTTGTCTGTGTGTGTGTTTTTGTTTTTTGCGTGTGTCTGTTTGTTTTTGTATGTTTGTTTTTGTTTTTGTGTGTGTTTTTTGTTTTTGTGTGTGTATTTGTTTTTGTGTGTGTTTTTGTGTGTGTTTGTTTTTGTGTGTGTGTTTGTTTTTGTGTGTGTGTGTTTTTGTTTTTGTGTGTGTATTTGTTTTTGTGTGTGTTTGTTTTTGTGTGTGTTTTTGTTTTTCTGTGTGTGTGTTTGTTTTTGTTTGTGTTTTTGTTTTTGTGTGTGCGTGTTTGTTTGTTTTTGTGTGTGTTTTTGTTTTTCTGTGTGTATTTGTTTTTATGTGTGTTTTTGTGTGTGTTTGTTTTTGTGTGTGTGTTTGTTTTTGTGTGTGTGTGTTTTTGTTTTTGTGTGTGTATTTGTTTTTGTGTGTGTTTGTTTTTGTGTGTGTTTTTGTTTTTCTGTGTGTGTGTTTGTTTTTGTTTGTGTTTTTGTTTTTGTGTGTGCGTGTTAGTTTGTTTTTGTGTGTGTTTTTGTTTTTCTTTGTGTGTGTGTTTTGTTTTTGTGTATGTCTGTTTGTTTTTGTGTGTGTTTTTGTTTTTGTGCGTGTTTTTGTTTTTCTGTGTGTGTGTTTTTGTTTTTGTGTGTGTGTTTGTTTTTGTGTTTGTTTTTGTTTTTTTGTGTGTGTGTGTGTTTGAGCTTTCGTTTTTGTGTGTGTTTTTGTTTTTGTGTGTGTTTATGTTTTTGTGGGTGTGTGTGCTTTTGTGGGTGTGTGTGTTTTTGTTTTTGTGTGTGTTTTTGTTTTTCTGTGTGTGTGTTTTTTGTTTTTGTGTGTGTGTGTTTTTGTGTGTGCGTGTGTTTTTTGTTTTTTGCGTGTGTTTTTGTTTTTGTTTTTGTTTGTGTTTTTGTTTTTCTGTGTGTCTGTTTGTTTTTGTGTGTTTGTTTTTGTTTTTGTGTGTGTTTTTTGTTTTTGTGTGTGTATTTGTTTTTGTGTGTGTTTGTTTTTGTGTGTGTGTTTGTTTTTGTGTGTGTGTGTTTTTGTTTTTGTGTGTGTATTTGTTTTTGTGTGTGTTTGTTTTTGTGTGTGTTTTTGTTTTTCTGTGTGTGTGTTTGTTTCTGTTTGTGTTTTTGTTTTTGTGTGTGCGTGTTTGTTTGTTTTTGTGTGTGTTTTTGTTTTTCTGTGTGTATTTGTTTTTGTGTGTGTTTTTGTGTGTGTTTGTTTTTGTGTGTGTGTTTGTTTTTGTGTGTGTGTGTTTTTGTTTTTGTGTGTGTATTTGTTTTTGTGTGTGTTTGTTTTTGTGTATGTTTTTGTTTTTCTGTGTGTGTGTTTGTTTTTGTTTGTGTTTTTGTTTTTGTGTGTGCGTGTTTGTTTGTTTTTGTGTGTGTTTTTGTTTTTCTTTGTGTGTGTGTTTTGTTTTTGTGTATGTCTGTTTGTTTTTGTGTGTGTTTTTGTTTTTGTGCGTGTTTTTGTTTTTCTGTGTGTGTGTGTGTTTGAGCTTTTGTTTTTGTGTGTGTTTTTGTTCTTCTGTGTGTGTGTTTTTGTTTTCGTGTGTGTTTTTGTTTTTGTGTGTGTGTGTTTGAGCTTTCGTTTTTGTGTGTGTTTTTGTTTTTCTGTGCGTGTGTGTTTTTGTTTTTGTGTGTGTTTTTGTTTTTGTGTGTGTGTTTGTTTTTGTGTGTGTGTGTTTTTGTGTGTGTGTGTGTTTTTGTGTGTGTTTGTGTTTTTTCTTTTTGTGTGTGTGTGTGTTTGAGCTTTTGTTTTTGTGTGTGTTTTTGTTTTTCTGTGCGTGTGTGTTTTTGTTTTTCTGTGTGTGTGTTTTTTGTTTTTGTGTGTGTTTTTGTTTTTGTGCATTTGTTTTTGTTTTTGTGTGTGTTTATGTTTTTGTGGGTGTGTGTTTTTTTGTGTATGTTTTTGTATTTCTGTGTGTGTGTGTTTTTTGTTTTTGTGTGTGTTTTTGTTTTTGTGTGTGTGTGTTTGTTTTTGTGTGTGTGTGGTTTTGTTTTTGTGTGTGTGTTTGTGTTTTATTTTTGTATGTGTTTTTGTTTTTGTGTGTGTGTTTGTGTTTTGTTTTTGTGTGTTTTTGTGTGTGTGTTTATGTTTTTGTGGGTGTGTGTTTGTTTTTGTGTGTGTTTGTTTTTGTTGTTGTGTGTGTTTTAGTTTGTGTGTGTGTGGTTTTGTTTTTGCGTGTGTTTTTGTTTTTGTTTTTGTGTGTGTTTTTGTTTTTGTGTGTGTTTGTTTTTGTGTGTGTGTGTTTGTTTTTGTGTGTGTTTTTGTTTTTCTGTGCGTGTGTGTTTTTTGTTTTTGTGTGTGTGTCTTTTTGTGTGTGTGTGTGTTTTTTGTTTTTGTGTGTGTATTTGTTTTTGTGTGTGTGTTTGTTTTTGTGTGTGTTTTTGTTTTTGTGTTTGTGTGTGTTTTTGTGTTTGTTTTTGTTTTTTTGTGTGTGTGTGTTTTTGCTTTTGTGTGTGTTTTAGTTTTTGTGTGTTTTTTTGTTTTCGTGTGTGTTTTCGTTTTTCTGTGTGTGTGTTTGTGTTTTTGTTTTTGTGTGTGTTTTTGTGTTTGTTTTTGTTTTTCTGTGTGTGTGTTTTGTTTTTGTGTATGTCTGTTTGTTTTTGTGTGGGTTTTTGTTTTTGTGCGTGTTTTTGTTTTTCTGTGTGTGTGTGTTTTTGTTTTTGTGTGTGTTTTTGTTTTTGTGTTTGTGTTTGTGTTTTTGTTTTTGTGTGTGTTTTTGTTTTTGTGTGTGTGTTTGTTTTTGTGTTTGTTTTTGTTTTTTTGTGTGTGTGTGTGTTTGAGCTTTTGTTTTTGTGTGTGTTTTTGTTTTTCTGTGCGTGTGTGTTTTTGTTTTTGTGTGTGTTTTTGTTTTTCTGTGTGTGTGTTTTTTGTTTTTGTGTGTGTTTTTGTTTTTGTGTGTGTGTTTGTTTTTGTGTGTGTGTGTTTTTGTGTGTGTTTGTGTTTTTTCTATTTGTGTGTGTGTGTTTGAGCTTTTGTTTTTGTGTGTGTTTTTGTTTTTCTGTGTGTGTGTTTTTGTTTTTGTGTGTGTTTTTGTTTTTCTGTGTGTGTGTTTTTTGTTTTTGTGTGTGTTTTTGTTTTTGTGTGTGTGTTTGTTTTTGTGTGTGTGTGTTTTTGTGTGTGTTTGTGTTTTTTCTATTTGTGTGTGTGTGTTTGAGCTTTCGTTTTTGTGTGTGTTTTTGTTTTTCTGTGCGTGTGTGTTTTTGTTTTTGTGTGTGTTTTTGTTTTTCTGTGTGTGTGTTTTTTGTTTTTGTGTGTGTGTTTGTTTTTGTGTGTGTTTGTGTTTTTGTGTGTATTTGTGTTTTTTCTTTTTGTGTGTGTATTTGTTTTTGTGTGTGTTTTTGTTTTTGTGTGTGTGTTTGAGCTTTTGTTTTTGTGTGTGTTTTTGTTTTTCTGTGCGTGTGTGTTTTTGTTTTTGTGTGTGTTTTTGTTTTTCTGTGTGTGTGTTTTTTGTTTTTGTGTGTCTTTTTGTTTTTGTGTGTGTTTTTGTTTTTGTGCGTATGTTTTTGTTTTTGTGTGTGTTTATGTTTTTGTGGTTGTGTGTGCTTTTGTGGGTGTGTGTGTTTTTTTTTTTATGTGTGTTTTTGTTTTTCTGTGTTTGTGTGTTTTTTGTTTTTGTGTGTGTGTGTTTTTGTGTGTGTGTGTGTTTTTTGTTTTTTGCGTGTGTTTTTGTTTTTGTTTATGTTTGTGTTTTTGTTTTTCTGTGTGTCTGTTTGTTTTTGTGTGTTTGTTTTTGTTTTTGTGTGTGTTTTTTGTTTTTGTGTGTGTATTTGTTTTTGTGTGTGTTTTTGTGTGTGTTTGTTTTTGTGTGTGTGTTTGTTTTTGTGTGTGTGTGTTTTTGTTTTTGTGTGTGTATTTGTTTTTGTGTGTGTTTGTTTTTGTGTGTGTTTTTGTTTTTCTGTGTGTGTGTTTGTTTTTGTTTGTGTTTTTGTTTTTGTGTGTGCGTGTTTGTTTGTTTTTGTGTGTGTTTTTGTTTTTCTGTGTGTGTGTGTTTTGTTTTTGTGTGTGTTTTTGTTTTTGTGTGTGTGTTTGTTTTTGTGTTTGTTTTTGTTTTTTTGTGTGTGTGTGTGTTTGAGCTTTTGTTTTTGTGTGTGTTTTTGTTTTTCTGTGCGTGTGTGTTTTTGTTTTCGTGTGTGTTTTTGTTTTTGTGTGTGTGTGTTTGAGCTTTCGTTTTTGTGTGTGTTTTTGTTTTTCTGTGCGTGTGTGTTTTTGTTTTTGTGTGTGTTTTTGTTTTTCTTTGTGTGTGTTTTTTGTTTTTGTGTGTGTTTTTGTTTTTGTGTATTTGTTTTTGTGTGTGTTTATGTTTTTGTGGGTGTGTGTTTTTTTGTGTATGTTTTTGTATTTCTGTGTGTGTGTGTTTTTTGTTTTTGTGTGTGTTTTTGTTTTTGTGTGTGTGTGTTTGTTTTTGTGTGTGTGTGGTTTTGTTTTTGTGTGTGTGTTTGTGTTTTGTTTTTGTATGTGGTTTTGTTTTTGTGTGTGTGTTTGTGTTTTTGTGGGTGTGTGTTTGTTTTTGTGTGTGTTTGTTTTTGTTGTTGTGTGTGTTTTAGTTTTTGTGTGTGTGGTTTTGTTTTTTCGTGTGTTTTTGTTTTTGTTTTTGTGTGTGTTTTTGTTTTTGTGTGTGTTTGTTATTGTGTGTGTGTGTTTGTTTTTGTGTGTGTTTTTGTTTTTCTGTGCGTGTGTGTTTTTTGTTTTTGTGTGTGTGTCTTTTTGTGTGTGTGTGTGTCTTTTTGTGTGTGTGTGTGTATTTGTTTTTGTGTGTGTATTTGTTTTTGTGTGTGTGTTTGTTTTTGTGTGTGTTTTTGTTTTTGTGTTTGTTTGTTTGAGCTTTTGTTTTTGTGTGTGTTTTTGTTTTTCTGTGCGTGTGTTTTTGTTTGTGTTTTTGTTTTTCTGTGTGTGTGTTTTTTGTTTTTGTGTGTGTGTGTTTGTTTGTGTGTGTGTCTGGTTTTGTTTTTGTGTGTTTTTGTTTTTGTGTGTGTGTTTTTATTTTTGTGTGTGTTTTTGTTTTTGAGTGTGTGTGTGTGTTTTTGTTTTTGTGTGTGTGTTTGTTTTTGTGTGTGTGTGTTTTTGTTTTTGTGTGTGTATTTGTTTTTGTGTGTGTTTGTTTTTGTGTGTGTTTTTGTTTTTCTGTGTGTGTGTTTGTTTTTGTTTGTGTTTTTGTTTTTGTGTGTGCGTGTTTGTTTGTTTTTGTGTGTGTTTTTGTTTTTCTGTGTGTGTGTGTTTTGTTTTTGTGTGTGTTTTTGTTTTTGTGTGTGTGTTTGTTTTTGTGTTTGTTTTTGTTTTTTTGTGTGTGTGTGTGTTTGAGCTTTTGTTTTTGTGTGTGTTTTTGTTTTTCTGTGCGTGTGTGTTTTTGTTTTCGTGTGTGTTTTTGTTTTTGTGTGTGTGTGTTTGAGCTTTCGTTTTTGTGTGTGTTTTTGTTTTTCTGTGCGTGTGTGTTTTTGTTTTTGTGTGTGTTTTTGTTTTTCTTTGTGTGTGTTTTTTGTTTTTGTGTGTGTTTTTGTTTTTGTGCATTTGTTTTTGTGTGTGTTTATGTTTTTGTGGGTGTGTGTTTTTTTGTGTATGTTTTTGTATTTCTGTGTGTGTGTGTTTTTTGTTTTTGTGTGTGTTTTTGTTTTTGTGTGTGTGTGTTTGTTTTTGTGTGTGTGTGGTTTTGTTTTTGTGTGTGTGTTTGTGTTTTGTTTTTGTATGTGGTTTTGTTTTTGTGTGTGTGTTTGTGTTTTTGTGGGTGTGTGTTTGTTTTTGTGTGTGTTTGTTTTTGTTGTTGTGTGTGTTTTAGTTTTTGTGTGTGTGGTTTTGTTTTTTCGTGTGTTTTTGTTTTTGTTTTTGTGTGTGTTTTTGTTTTTGTGTGTGTTTGTTTTTGTGTGTGTGTGTTTGTTTTTGTGTGTGTTTTTGTTTTTCTGTGCGTGTGTGTTTTTTGTTTTTGTGTGTGTGTCTTTTTGTGTGTGTGTGTGTCTTTTTGTGTGTGTGTGTGTATTTGTTTTTGTGTGTGTATTTGTTTTTGTGTGTGTGTTTGTTTTTGTGTGTGTTTTTGTTTTTGTGTTTGTTTGTTTGAGCTTTTGTTTTTGTGTGTGTTTTTGTTTTTCTATGCGTGTGTTTTTGTTTGTGTTTTTGTTTTTCTGTGTGTGTGTTTTTTGTTTTTGCGTGTGTGTGTTTGTTTGTGTGTGTGTGTGGTTTTGTTTTTGTGTGTTTTTGGTTTTGTGTGTGTGTTTTTATTTTTGTGTGTGTTTTTGTTTTTGAGTGTGTGTGTGTGTTTTTGTTTTTGTGTCTGTGTTTTTGTTTTTGTGTGTGTTTTAGTTTTTGTGTGTTTTTTTGTTTTCGTGTGTGTTTTCGTTTTTCTGTGTGTGTGTGTTTTTGTTTTTGTGTGTGTTTTTGTTTTTGTGTGTGTGTTTGTGTTTTTGTTTTTGTGTGTGTTTTTGTGTTTGTTTTTGTTTTTTTGTGTGTGTGTGTTTTTGTTTTTGTGTGTGTTTTTGTTTTTCTGTGTGTGTGTTTTTTGTTTTTGTGTGTCTTTTTGTTTTTGTGTGTGTTTTTGTTTTTGTGCGTATGTTTTTGTTTTGTGTGTGTTTATGTTTTTGTGGGTGTGTGTGCTTTTGTGGGTGTGTGTGTTTTTGTTTTTGTGTGTGTTTTTGTTTTTCTGTGTGTGTGTGTTTTTTGTTTTTGTGTGTGTGTGTTTTTGTGTGTGTGTGTGTTTTTTGTTTTTTGCGTGTGTTTTTGTTTTTGTTTTTGTTTGTGTGTTTGTTTTTGTGTGTGTGTGTTTTTGTTTTTGTGCGTGTTTTTGTTTTTCTGTGTGTGTGTTTGTTTTTGTTTGTGTTTTTGTTTTTGTGTGTGCGTGTTTGTTTGTTTTTGTGTGTGTTTTTGTTTTTCTGTGTGTGTGTGTTTTGTTTTTGTGTATGTCTGTTTGTTTTTGTGTGTGTTTTTGTTTTTGTGCGTGTTTTTGTTTTTCTGTGTGTGTGTGTTTTTTTTTGTGTGTGTCTTTTTGTGTGTGTTTGTGTTTTTGTTTTTGTGTGTGTTTTTGTTTTTGTGTGTGTGTTTGTTTTTGTGTTTGCTTTTGTTTTTGTGTGTGTTTTTGTTTTTCTGTGCGTGTGTGTTTTTATTTTTGTGTGTGTTTTTGTTTTTGTGTGTGTGTTTGTTTTTGTGTGTGTGTGTTTTTGTGTGTGTTTGTGTTTTTTCTTTTTGTGTGTGTGTGTGTTTGAGCTTTTGTTTTTGTGTGTGTTTTTGTTTTTCTGTGCGTGTGTGTTTTTGTTTTTCTGTGTGTTTTTGTTTTTCTGTGTGTGTGTTTTTTGTTTTTGTGTGTGTTTTTGTTTTTGTGCATTTGTTTTTGTTTTTGTGTGTGTTTATGTTTTTGTGGGTGTGTGTTTTTTTGTGTATGTTTTTGTATTTCTGTGTGTGTGTGTTTTTTGTTTTTGTGTGTGTTTTTGTTTTAGTGTGTGTGTGTTTGTTTTTGTGTGTGTGTGGTTTTGTTTTTGTGTGTGTGTTTGTGGGTGTGTGTTTGTTTTTGTGTGTGTTTGTTTTTGTTGTTGTGTGTCTTTTTGTTTTTGTGTGTGTTTTTGTTTTTGTGCGTATGTTTTTGTTTTTGTGTGTGTTTATGTTTTTGTGGGTGTGTGTGCTTTTGTGGGTGTGTGTGTTTTTGTTTTTGTGTGTGTTTTTGTTTTTCTGTGTTTGTGTGTTTTTTGTTTTTGTGTGTGTGTGTTTTTGTGTGTGTGTGTGTTTTTTGTTTTTTGCGTGTGTTTTTGTTTTTGTTTATGTTTGTGTTTTTGTTTTTCTGTGTGTCTGTTTGTTTTTGTGTGTTTGTTTTTGTTTTTGTGTGTGTTTTTTGTTTTTGTGTGTGTATTTGTTTTTGTGTGTGTTTTTGTGTGTGTTTGTTTTTGTGTGTGTGTTTGTTTTTGTGTGTGTGTGTTTTTGTTTTTGTGTGTGTATTTGTTTTTGTGTGTGTTTGTTTTTGTGTGTGTTTTTGTTTTTCTGTGTGTGTGTTTGTTTTTGTTTGTGTTTTTGTTTTTGTGTGTGCGTGTTTGTTTGTTTTTGTGTGTGTTTTTGTTTTTCTGTGTGTGTGTGTTTTGTTTTTGTGTGTGTTTTTGTTTTTGTGTGTGTGTTTGTTTTTGTGTTTGTTTTTGTTTTTTTGTGTGTGTGTGTGTTTGAGCTTTTGGTTTTGTGTGTGTTTTTGTTTTTCTGTGCGTGTGTGTTTTTGTTTTCGTGTGTGTTTTTGTTTTTGTGTGTGTGTGTTTGAGCTTTCGTTTTTGTGTGTGTTTTTGTTTTTCTGTGCGTGTGTGTTTTTGTTTTTGTGTGTGTTTTTGTTTTTCTTTGTGTGTGTTTTTTGTTTTTGTGTGTGTTTTTGTTTTTGTGCATTTGTTTTTGTGTGTGTTTATGTTTTTGTGGGTGTGTGTTTTTTTGTGTATGTTTTTGTATTTCTGTGTGTGTGTGTTTTTTGTTTTTGTGTGTGTTTTTGTTTTTGTGTGTGTGTGTTTGTTTTTGTGTGTGTGTGGTTTTGTTTTTGTGTGTGTGTTTGTGTTTTGTTTTTGTATGTGGTTTTGTTTTTGTGTGTGTGTTTGTGTTTTCGTGGGTGTGTGTTTGTTTTTGTGTGTGTTTGTTTTTGTTGTTGTGTGTGTTTTAGTTTTTGTGTGTGTGGTTTTGTTTTTTCGTGTGTTTTTGTTTTTGTTTTTGTGTGTGTTTTTGTTTTTGTGTGTGTTTGTTTTTGTGTGTGTGTGTTTGTTTTTGTGTGTGTTTTTGTTTTTCTGTGCGTGTGTGTTTTTTGTTTTTGTGTGTGTGTCTTTTTGTGTGTGTGTGTGTCTTTTTGTGTGTGTGTGTGTATTTGTTTTTGTGTGTGTATTTGTTTTTGTGTGTGTGTTTGTTTTTGTGTGTGTTTTTGTTTTTGTGTTTGTTTGTTTGAGCTTTTGTTTTTGTGTGTGTTTTTGTTTTTCTGTGCGTGTGTTTTTGTTTGTGTTTTTGTTTTTCTGTGTGTGTGTTTTTTGTTTTTGTGTGCGTGTGTTTGTTTGTGTGTGTGTGTGGTTTTGTTTTTGTGTGTTTTTGTTTTTGTGTGTGTGTTTTTATTTTTGTGTGTGTTTTTGTTTTTGAGTGTGTGTGTGTGTTTTTGTTTTTGTGTGTGTGTTTGTTTTTGTGTGTGTGTGTTTTTGTTTTTGTGTGTGTATTTGTTTTTGTGTGTGTTTGTTTTTGTGTGTGTTTTTGTTTTTCTGTGTGTGTGTTTGTTTTTGTTTGTGTTTTTGTTTTTGTGTGTGCGTGTTTGTTTGTTTTTGTGTGTGTTTTTGTTTTTCTGTGTGTGTGTGTTTTGTTTTTGTGTGTGTTTTTGTTTTTGTGTGTGTGTTTGTTTTTGTGTTTGTTTTTGTTTTTTTGTGTGTGTGTGTGTTTGAGCTTTTGTTTTTGTGTGTGTTTTTGTTTTTCTGTGCGTGTGTGTTTTTGTTTTCGTGTGTGTTTTTGTTTTTGTGTGTGTGTGTTTGAGCTTTCGTTTTTGTGTGTGTTTTTGTTTTTCTGTGCGTGTGTGTTTTTGTTTTTGTGTGTGTTTTTGTTTTTCTTTGTGTGTGTTTTTTGTTTTTGTGTGTGTTTTTGTTTTTGTGCATTTGTTTTTGTGTGTGTTTATGTTTTTGTGGGTGTGTGTTTTTTTGTGTATGTTTTTGTATTTCTGTGTGTGTGTGTTTTTTGTTTTTGTGTGTGTTTTTGTTTTTGTGTGTGTGTGTTTGTTTTTGTGTGTGTGTGGTTTTGTTTTTGTGTGTGTGTTTGTGTTTTGTTTTTGTGTGTGGTTTTGTTTTTGTGTGTGTGTTTGTGTTTTTGTGGGTGTGTGTTTGTTTTTGTGTGTGTTTGTTTTTGTTGTTGTGTGTGTTTTAGTTTTTGTGTGTGTGGTTTTGTTTTTTCGTGTGTTTTTGTTTTTGTTTTTGTGTGTGTTTTTGTTTTTGTGTGTGTTTGTTTTTGTGTGTGTGTGTTTGTTTTTGTGTGTGTTTTTGTTTTTCTGTGCGTGTGTGTTTTTTGTTTTTGTGTGTGTGTCTTTTTGTGTGTGTGTGTCTTTTTGTGTGTGTGTGTGTATTTGTTTGTGTGTGTGTGTTTATTTTTGTGTGTGTGTTTGTGTGTTTATTTTTGTGTGTGTGTGTGTTTTTATTTTTGTGAGTGTGTTTTTGTTTGTGTGTGTGTGTGTTTGTTTTTGTGTGTGTGTGTGTATGTGTGTGTCTTTGCTTTTGTGTGTGTGTGTGTTGGTTTTTGTGTGTGTGTCTGTGTGTGTGTGTCTTTGTTTATGTGTGTGTGTGTTTTTGGTTTTGTGTGTGTGTTTGTTTTTGTGTGTGTGTGTCTTTTTGTTTTTGTGTGTGTGTGTCTGTGTGTATGTTTTTGTTTTTGTGTGTGTGTGTGTTTTTTGTTTTTGTGTGTGTGAGTGTGTTTTTGTTTGTGTGTGTGTGTATGTGTGTGTTTTTGTTTTTGTGTGTGTGTGAGTGTTTTTGTTTTTGTGTGTGTGTGTGTTTTTTTGTTTTTGTGTGTGTGTTTTTTTGTTTGTGTGTGTGTGTGTTTGTTTTTTGTGTGTGTTTTTTTGTTTTTGTGTGTGTGTGTGTGTTTTTTTGTTTGTGTGTGTGTGTGTTTGAGTGTGTTTTTTTGTTTTTGTGTGTGTGTGTCTTTTTTTGTTTTTGTGTGTGTGTGTTTGTTTTTGTGTCTGTGTGTTTGTGTGTGTTTTTTTGTTGGTGTGTGTGCGTGTGTTTGTTTTTGTGTGTGTGTTACTTTTTGTTTTTGTGTGTGTTTGTGTGTGTGTTTTTGTTTTTGTGTATGTGTGTTTTTTGTTTGTGTGTGTGTGTTTCTTTTTGTGTATGTGTTTGTGTGTTTGTTTTTGTGTGTGTGTGTGTTTTTGTTTTTGTGTGTGTGTTTTTGTTTGTGTGTGTGTGTCTTTGTTTATGTGTGTGTGTTTTTGTTTTTGTGTGTATTTGTATTTGTGTGTGTGTGTGTGTTTTTGTGTGTGTGTATTTTTTTGTTTTTGTGTGTGTGTGTGTGTTTTTTTGTTTTTGTGTGTGTGTTTGTTTGTGTTTGTTTTTGTTTTTGTGTGTGTGTGTTTGTGTGTGTGTTTTTTGTTTTTGTGTGTGTGTGTGATTTTGCTTTTGTGTGTGTGTTTTTGTTTGTGTGTGTGTGTTTTTTTTGTGTGTGTATGTGTGTGTGTTTATTTTTGTGTGTGTGTGTGTGTTTGTTTTTGTGTGTATGTCGGTGTGTGTGTGTCTTTGTTTATGTGTGTGTGTGTTTTTCGTTTTGTGTGTGTGTGTGTGTCTGTTTGTTTTTTTTCTGTGTGTGTTTTTTTTGTTTTTATGTGTGTGTGTTATTTTGTTTGTGTGTGTGTGTGTTTGAGTGTGTTTTTTTGTTTTTGTGTGTGTGTTTTTTTTGTGTGTATGTGTGTTTTTGTTTTTGTGTGTGTTTGTGTGTGTGTGTGTATTTGTTTTTGTTTTTGTGTATGTGTGTGTTTGATTTTGTGTGTGTGTGTGTGTTTTTGTTTTTATTTGTGTTTTTGTTTTTGTGTGTGTGAGTGTGTGTTTGTTTTTGTGTGTGTGTGTGTTTTTGTTTTTGTGTGTGTCTGTGTTTTTGTTTTGTGTGTGTGTGTTTGTATTTGTGTGTGTGTGTGTGTGTTTTTGTTTTTGTGATTGTGTGTGTTTGTGTGTGTTTGGTTTTGTTTTTGTGTGTGTGTTTGTTTTTGTGTGTGTGTCTTTTTGTTTTTGTGTGTGTGGGTGTGTGTTTTTTTGTTTGTGTGTGTGTGTGTTTGAGTGTGTTTTTTTGTTTTGGTGTGTGTGTGTCTTTTTTTGTTTTTGTGTGTGTGTGTTTGTTTTTGTGTCTGTGTGTTTGTGTGTGTTTTTTTGTTGGTGTGTGTGCGTGTGTTTGTTTTTGTGTGTGTGTTACTTTTTGTTTTTGTGTGTGTTTGTGTGTGTGTTTTTGTTTTTGTGTATGTGTGTTTTTTGTTTGTGTGTGTGTGTGTTTCTTTTTGTGTGTGTGTTTGTTTTTGTGTGTGTTTTTTTTTGTGTGTGTGTGTTTTTGTTTTTTCTGTGTGTGTGTTTGTTTTTGTGTGTGTGTTTTTGTATTTTGTGATTGTGTGTGTGTGTGTTTTTGTTTTTGTGTGTGTGTTTTTGTTTGTGTGTGTGTGTGTTTGTTTTTGTGTGTGTGTGTGTATGTGTGTGTCTTTGCTTCTGTGTGTGTGTGTGTGTTTGTTTTTGTGTGTGTGTCTGTGTGTGTGTGTCTTTGTTTATGTGTGTGTGTGTTTTTGGTTTTGTGTGTGTGAGTGCGTCTGTTTGTTTTTGTCTGTGTGTGTTTTTTTGTTTTGTGTGTGTGTGTTTTTTTGTTTGTGTGTGTGTGTATGAGTGTGTTTTTTTGTTTTTGTGTGTTTGTGTGTGTTTTTTTGTTTTTGTGTGTGTGTGTTTTTGTTTTTGTGTCTGTGTGTTTGTGTGTTTTTATTTGTTGGTGTGTGTGCGTGTGTTTGTTTTTGTGTGTGAGTGTGTTTTTGTTTTTGTGTGTGTCTGTGTGTGTTTGTTTTTGTGTGTGTGTGTGTGTGTTTTTTTGTGTGTGTGTGTATTCTTTTTTGTGTGTGTTTTTGGTTTTTGTGTATGTGTGTGTTTTATTGCTTTTGTGTGTGTATATGTGTGTGTTTTTGTCTGTGTTTGTCTGTGTGTGTGTTTTTGTTTTTGTGTGTGTGTGTGTTATTTTGTTTTTGTCTGTGTGTGTGTTTATCTTGTTTTTGCGTGTGTGTATGTGTTTTTGTTTTTGTGTGTCTGCGTCTGTGTGTTTTATTTGTGTGTGTGCGTTTTTTTTGTTTTTGCATGTGTGTTCGTGTGTGTCTTTGTGTTTGTGTGTGTATGTGTGTGTGTTTGTTTTTGTGTGTGTGAGTGTGTTTGTTTTTGTGTGTGTGTCTGTGTGTGTGTGTCTTTGTTTATGTGTGTGTGTGTTTTTGGTTTTGTGTGTGTGTGTGAGTGTGTGTGTTTTTGTTTTTGTGCGTGTGTGTGTTTTTGTTTTTGTCTGTTTGTGTGTGTGTTTTTTTGTTTGTGTGTGTGTTTTTGTGTGTGTGTGTTTTTGTGTGTGTGAGTGTGTTTTTGTTTTGTGTGCGTGTTTTTTTGTTTTTGTGTGTGTGTGAGTGTTTTTGTTTTTGTGCGTGTGTGTTTTTTTTGTTTTTGTGTGTGTTTTTTGTTTGTGTGTGTGTGTGTTATTTTGTTTTTGTGTGTGTGTGTTTATCTTGTTTTTGCGTGTGTGTGTATGTTTTTGTTTTTGTGTGTGCGTGCGGTTTTTGTTGTTTTTGTCTATTTGTGTGTGTGTTATTTTGTTTGTGTGTGTGTTTGTGTGTGTGTGTGTGTTTGTTTTTGTTTTTGTGTGTGTGCGTGTTTTTGTTTTTGTGTGTGTGTGTGTTTGTTTTTGTGTGTGTGTTTTTGTTTTTTGTGTGTGTCTGTGCTTGTCTTTGTGTGTGTGTTTTTGTGCATGTGTGTGTTTTTTTTGTGTGTGTTTTTTTGTTTTTGTGTGTGTGTGTGTTTTTCTTTTTGTGTGTGTGTGTGTTTGTTTTTGTGTGTGTGTGTGTTTTTGTTTTGTGTGTGTGTGTATTTTTGTTTGTCTGTGTGTGTGTTTTTGTTTTTGTGTGTGTGTGTTATTTTGTTTTTGTCTGTGTGTGTGTTTATCTTGTTTTTGCGTGTGTGTGTGTGTTTTTGTTTTTGTGTGCCTGCGTCTGTGGTTTTATTTGTGTGTGTGTGTTTTATTTGTTTTTGCATGTGTGTGCGTGTGTGTTTTTGTGTGTGTGTGTGTGCGTATGTGTGTGTTTGTTTTTGTGTGTGTGTGTGTTTGTTTTTGTGTGTGTGTCTGTGTGTGTGTGTCTTTGTTTATGTGTGTGTGTGTGTTTGGTTTTGTGTGTGTGTGAGTGTGTGTGTTTTTGTTTTTGTGCGTGTGTGTGTTTTTGTTTTTGTGTGTGCGTGTGTGTGTTTGTTTGTTTTTGTGTGTGTGTGTGTTTGTGTGTGTGTGTGTGTGTTTTTTTGTGTGTGTTTGTGTGTGTGTTTTTTTGTTTTTGTGTGTGTGTTTTTCATTTTGTGTGTGTGTTTATTTTTGTGTGTGTGTGTGTTTTTGTTTTTTGTGTGTGTTTGTTTTTGTGTGTGTGTTTTTTTTTGTTTGTGTGTGTGTGTGAGTGTGTTTTTGTTTTTGTGTGCGTCTGTGTGTGTTAGTTTTTGTGTGTGTTTTTTTGTTTGTGTGTGTGTGTTTTCGTTTTTGTGTGTATTTTTGGTTTTTCTGTATGTGTGTGTTTTATTGTTTTTTTGTGTGTATATGTGTGTGTTTTTGTTTTTGTGTGTGTGTGTGTTATTTTGTTTGTGTGTGTGTGTTTATCTTGTTTTTGCGTGTGTGTGTATGTTTTTGTTTTTGTGTGTGCGTGCGGTTTTTGTTGTTTTTGTCTGTTTGTGTGTGTGTTTTTTTGTTTGTGTGTGTGTTTTTGTGTGTGTGAGTATGTTTTTGTTATTTTGTGTGCGTGTTTTTTTGTTTTTGTGTGTGTGTGAGTGTTTTTGTTTTTGTGCGTGTGTGTTTTTTTTGTTTTTGTGTGTGTTTTTTGTTTGTGTGTGTGTGTGTTATTTCGTTTTTTTGTGTGTGTGTGTTTATCTTGTTTTTGCGTTTGTGTGTATGTTTTTGTTTTTGTGTGTGCGTGCGGTTTTTGTTGTTTTTGTCTGTTTGTGTGTGTGTTTTTTTGTTTGTGTGTGTGTTTGTGTGTGTGTTTGTTTTTGTTTTTGTGTGTGTGCGTGTTTTTGTTTTTGTGTGTGTGTGTGTTTGTTTTTGTGTGTGTGTTTTTGTTTTTTGTTTGTGTCTGTGCTTGTCTTTGTGTGTGTGTTTTTGTGTGTGTATGTGGTTTTTTTTGTGTGTGTTTTTTTGTTGTGTGTGTGTGTTTTTCTTTTTGTGTGTGTGTGTTTGTTTTTGTGTGTGTGTGTGTTTTTGTTTTTTGTGTGTGTTTGATTTTGTGTGTGTGTGTGTTTTTGTGTGTGTGTGTGTGTTTTTTTGTTTGTGTGTGTGTGAGTGTGTTTTTGTTTTTGTGTGTGTCTGTGTGTGTTTGTTTTTGTGTGTGTGTGTGTTTTTTTGTTTGTGTGTGTGTTTTCGTTTTTGTGTGTATTTTTGGTTTTTCTGTATGTGTGTGTTTTATTGTTTATTTTGTGTGTATATGTGTGTGTTTTTGTTTGTGTTTGTCTGTGTGTGTGTTTTTGTTTTTGTGTGTGCGTTATTTTGTTTGTGTGTGTGTGGTTTTTTGTTTGTGTGTGTTTATTTGTTTGTGTGTGTGTGTTTGTTTGTCTGTGTGTGTTTTTGTTTTTTTGTGTGTGTGTGTTTTTGTTTTTGTGTGTGTGTGTGTTTTTGTTTTTGTGTGCGTGTGTTTTTTTGTTTGTGTGTGTGTGTGTGTGTGTGTGTTTCTTTTTGTGTGAGTGTGTGTGTTTTTTGTTTTGGTGTGTGTGTGTTTGGTTTTTCTGTGTGTGTGTTTGATTTTGTGTGTGTGTGTGTTTTTGTTTTTGTTTGGTTTTTGTTTTTGTGTGTGTGAGTGTGTGTTTGTTTTTGTGTGTGTGTGTGTTTTTGTTTTTGTGTGTGTCTGTGTTTTTGTTGTGTGTGTGTGTGTTTGTTTTTGTGTGTGTGTTTTTGTTTTTGTGATTGTGTGTGTTTGTGTGTGTTTGGTTTTGTTTTTGTGTGTGTGTTTGTTTTTGTGTGTGTGTCTTTTTGTTTTTGTGTGTGTGTGTCTGTGTGTATGTTTTTGTTTTTGTGTGTGTGTGTTTTTGTTTTTGTGTGTGTGAGTGTGTTTTTTTTTGTGTGTGTGTGTATGTGTGTGTTTTTGTTTTTGTGTGTGTGTGAGTGTTTTTGTTTTTGTGTGTGTGTGTGTTTTTTTGTTTTTGTGTGTGTGTTTTTTTGTTTGTGTGTGTGTGTGTTTGTTTTTTGCGTGTGTGTTTGTTTTTGTGTGTGTGTCTTTTTGTTTTTGTGTGTGTGTGTCTGTGTGTATGTTTTTGTTTTTGTGTGTGTGTGTGTTTTTGTTTTTGTGTGTGTGAGTGTGTTTTTGTTTGTGTGTGTGTGTATGTGTGTGTTTTTGTTTTTGTGTGTGTGTGAGTGTTTTTGTTTTTGTGTGTGTGTGTGTTTTTTTGTTTTTGTGTGTGTGTTTTTAAGTTTGTGTGTGTGTGTGTTTGTTTTTTGCGTGTGTGTTTTTGTTTGTGTGTGTGTGTGTTTGTGTGTTTTTGTTTGTGTGTGTGTGTATGTTTTTGTTTTTGTGTGTGTGTTTTGTTTTTGTGTGTGTGTTTTTTTTTTGTGTGTGTGTGTTTTTGTTTTTTCTGTGTGTGTGTTTGTTTTTGTGTGTGTGTTTTTGTATTTTGTGATTGTGTGTGTGTTTGTTTTTGTTTTTGTGTGTGTTTGTTTGTGTGTGTGTGTGTTTTTCTTTTTGTGTGTGTGTTTGTTTTTTTGTTATTGTGTGTGTGTGTGTTTTTGTTTTTGTGTGTGTGTTTTTGTTTGTGTGTGTGTGTGTGTTTGTTTTTGTGTGTGTGTGTGTGTCTTTGCTTTTGTGTGTGTGTGTGTGTGTTTGTTTTTGTGTGTGTGTCTGTGTGTGTGTGTCTTTGTTTATGTGTGTGTGTGTTTTTGGTTTTCTGTGTGTGTGAGTGTGTCTGTTTGTTTTTGTGTGTGTGTGTTTTTTTGTTTTTGTGTGTGTGTGTGTTTTTTTTTGTTTGTGTGTGTGTGTGTTTGAGTGTGTTTTTTTGTTTTTGTGTGTGTGTGTTTGTTTTTGTGTCTGTGTGTTTGTGTGTGTTTTTTTGTTGGTGTGTGTGCGTGTGTTTGTTTTTGTGTGTGTGTTACTTTTTGTTTTTGTGTGTGTTTGTGTGTGTGTTTTTGTTTTTGTGTATGTGTGTTTTTTGTTTGTGTGTGTGTGTGTTTCTTTTTGTGTGTGTGTTTGTGTGTTTGTTTTTGTGTGTGTGTGTGTTTTTGTTTTTGTGTGTGTGTTTTTGTTTGTGTGTGTGTGTGTCTTTGTTTATGTGTGTGTGTTTTTGTTTTGTGTGTGTTTGTGTGTGTGTTTTTGTGTGTGTGTATTTTTTTGTTTTTGTGTGTGTGTGTTTTTTTTTGTTTGTGTGTGTGTGTTTGTTTGTGTGTGTGTGTGTTTGTTTTTGTTTTTGTGTGTGTGTGTTTGTGTGTGTGTTTTTTTGTTTTTGTGTGTGTGTGTGTTTTTGTTTTTGTGTGTGTGTTTTTGTTTGTGTGTGTGTGTTTGTTTTTGTGTGTATATGTGTGTGTGTTTGTTTTTGTGTGTGTGTGTGTTTGTTTTTGTGTGTGTGTCGGTGTGTTTGTGTCTTTGTTTATGTGTGTGTGTGTTTTTGGTTTTGTGTGTGTGTGTGTCTGTTTGTTTTTTTGTGTGTGTGATTTTTTGTTTTTGTGTGTGTGTGTGTGTTATTTTGTTTGTGTGTGTGTGTGTTTGAGTGTGTTTTTTTGTTTTTGTGTGTGTGTTTTTTTTGTGTGTATGTGTGTGTTTGTTTTTGTGTCTGTGTGTTTGTGTGTGTTTTTTTGTTGGTGTGTGTGCGTGTGTTTGTTTTTGTGTGTGTGTGTGTTTTTGTTTTTGTGTGTGTGTGTGTGTTTTTGTTTTTGTGTATGTGTGTGTTTGATTTTGTGTGTGTGTGTGTTTTTGTTTTTGTTTGTGTTTTTGTTTTTGTGTGTGTGAGTGTGTGTTTGTTTTTGTGTGTGTGTGTGTTTTTGTTTTTGTGTGTGTCTCTGTTTTTATTTTGTGTGTGTGTGGGTTTGTTTTTGTGTGTGTGTTTTTCTTTTTGTGATTGTGTGTGTTTGTGTGTTTTTGTTTTTGTTTTTGTGTGTGTGTTTGTTTTTGTGTGTGTGTGTCTTTTTGTTTTTGTGTGTGTGAGTGTGTTTTTGTTTTTGTGTGTGTGTGTGTTTTTGTTTTTGTGTGTGTGAGTGTGTTTTTGTTTGTGTGTGTGTGTGTGTATGTGTGTGTTTTTGTGTGTGTGTGAGAGTTTTTGTTTTTGTGTGTGTGTGTGTTTTTTTGTTTTTGTGTGTGTGTTTTTTTGTTTGTGTGTGTGTGTGTGTTTGTTTTTTGTGTGTGTGTTTTTGTGTGTGTGTGTGTGTTTGTGTGTGTGTTTTTTGTTTTGGTGTGTGTGTGTTTGTTTTTTGTGTGTGTGTGTGTGTTTGAGTTTGTGTGTGTGTGTGTTTTTGTTTTTGTTTGTGTTTTTGTTTTTGTGTGTGTGAGTGTGTGTTTGTTTTTGTGTGTGTGTGTGTTTTTGTTTTTGTGTGTGTCTGTGTTTTTGTTTTGTGTGTGTGTTTGTTTTTGTGTGTGTGTGTGTGTGTTTTTGTTTTTGTGATTGTGTGTGTTTGTGTGTGTTTGGTTTTATTTTTGTGTGTGTGTTTGTTTTTGTGTGTGTGTGTCTTTTAGTTTTTGTGTGTGTGTGTCTGTGTGTATGTTTTTGTTTTTGTTTTATATGTGTGTGTTTTTGTGTGTGTGAGTGTGTTTTTGTTTGTGTGTGTCTGTGTTTTTGTTTTTGTGTGTGTGTGAGTGTTTTTGTTTTTGTGTGTGTGTGTGTTTTTTTGTTTTTGTGTGTGTGTTTTTTTGTTTTTGTGTGTGTGGGTGTGTTTTTTTTTGTTTGTGTGTGTGTGTGTTTGAGTGTGTTTTTTTGTTTTTGTGTGTGTGTGTCTTTTTTTCTTTTTGTGTGTGTGTTTGTTTTTGTGTCTATGTGTTTGTGTGTGTTTTTTTGTTGGTGTGTGTGTGTATTGTTTTTGTTTGTGTTTTTGTTTTTGTGTGTGTGAGTGTGTGTTTTTTTTTGTGTGTGTGTGTGTTTTTGTTTTTGTGTGTGTCTGTGTTTTGGTTTTGTGTGTGTGTGTGTTTGTTTTTGTGTGTGTGTTTTTTTGTTTTTGTGATTGTGTGTGTTTGTGTGTGTTTGTTTTTGTTTTTGTGTGTGTGTTTGTTTTTGTGTGTGTGTGTCTTTTTGTTTTTGTGTGTGTGTGTCTGTGTGTATGTTTTTGTTTTTGTGTGTGTGTGTGTTTTTGTTTTTGTGTGTGTGAGTGTGTTTTTGTTTGTGTGTGTGTGTGTATGTGTGTGTTTTTGTTTTTGTGTGTGTGTGAGAGTTTTTGTTTTTGTGTGTGTGTGTGTTTTTTTGTTTTTGTGTGTGTGTTTTTTTGTTTGTGTGTGTGTGTGTGTTTGTTTTGTGTGTGTGTGTTTTTGTGTGTGTGTGTGTGTTTGTGTGAGTGTTTTTTGTTTTGGTGTGTGTGTGTTTGTTTTTTTTGTGTGTGTGTGTGTTTGATTTTGTGTGTGTGTGTGTTTTTGTTTTTGTTTGTGTTTTTGTTTTTGTGTGTGTGAGTGTGTGTTTGTTTTTGTGTGTGTGTGTGTTTTTGTTTTTGTGTGTGTCTGTGTTTTTGTTTTGTGTGTGTGTGTTTGTTTTTGTGTGTGTGTGTGTTTTTGTTTTTGTGATTGTGCTTGTTTGGTATTATTTTTGTGTGTGTGTTTGTTTTTGTATGTGTGTGTCTTTTTGTTTTTGTGTGTGTGTGTCTGTGTGTATGTTTTTGTTATTGTTTTTTTGTGTGTGTTTTTGTGTGTATGTGTGTGTTTTTGTTTTTGTGTGTGTGTGTTTTTTTGTTTGTGTGTGTGTGTGTTTGTTTTTTGTGTGTGTTTTTTTGTTTTTGTGTGTGTGTGTGTTTTTTTGTTTGTGTGTGTGTGTGTTTGAGTGTGTTTTTTTGTTTTTGTGTGTGTGTGTCTTTTTTATGTTTTTGTGTATGTGTGTTTGTTTTTGTGTCTGTGTGTTTGTGTGTGTTTTTTTGTTGGTGTGTGTGCGTGTGTTTGTTTTTGTGTGTGTGTTACTTTTTGTTTTTGTGTGTGTTTGTGTGTGTGTTTTTGTTTTTGTGTATGTGTGTTTTTTGTTTGTGTGTGTGTGTGTTTCTTTTTGTGTGTGTGTTTGTGTGTTTGTTTTTGTGTGTGTGTGTGTTTTTGTTTTTGTGTGTGTGTTTTTGTTTGTGTGTGTGTGTGTCTTTGTTTATGTGTGTGTGTTTTTGTTTTTGTGTGTGTTTGTATTTGTGTGTGTGTTTTTGTGTGTGTCTATTTTTTTGTTTTTGTGTGTGTGTGTGTGTGTTTTTGCTTTTGTGTGTGTGTTTTTGTTTGTGTGTGTGTGTGTTTGTTTTTGTTTTTGTGTGTGTGTGTTTGTGTGTGTGTTTTTTTGTTTTTGTGTGTATGTCGGTGTGTGTGTGTCTTTGTTTATGTGTGTGTGTGTGTTTGGTTTTGTGTGTGTGTGTGTGTGTCTGTTTGTTTTTTTGTGTGTGTGTTTTTTTGTTTTTGTGTGTGTGTGTTATTTTGTTTGTGTGTGTGTGTGTTTGAGGGTGTTTTTTTTTGTGTGTGTGTGTTTTTTTTGTGTGTATGTGTGTGTTTGTTTTTGTGTCTGTGTGTTTGTGTGTGTTTTTTTGTTGGTGTGTGTGCGTGTGTTTGTTTTTGTGTGTGTGTGTGTTTTTGTTTTTGTGTGTGTTTGTGTGTGTGTGTGTGTTTTTGTTTTTGTTTTTGTGTATGTGTGTGTTTGATTTTGTGTGTGTGTGTGTTTTTGTTTTTGTTTGTGTTTTTGTTTTTGTGTGTGTGAGTGTGTGTTTGTTTTTGTGTGTGTGTGTGTTTGTTTGTGTGTGTGTGTGTTTTTGTTTTTGTGATTGTGTGTATTTGTGTGTGTTTGGTTTTGTTTTTGTGTGTGTGTTTGTTTTTGTGTGTGTGTGTCTGTGTGTATGTTTTTGTTTTTGTGTGTGTGAGTGTGTTTTTGTTTGTGTGTGTGTGTGTGTGTGTTTTTTTGTTTGTGTGTGTGTGTTTTCGTTTTCGTGTGTATTTTTGGTTTTTCTGTATGTGTGTGTTTTATTGTTTTTTTGTGTGTATATGTGTGTGTTTTTGTTTGTGTTTGTCTGTGTGTGTGTTTTTGTTTTTGTGTGTGTGTGTGTTATTTTGTTTGTGTGTGTGTGTTTATCTTGTTTTTGCGTGTGTGTGTATGTTTTTGTTTTTGTGTGTGCGTGCGGTTTTTGTTGTTTTTGTCTGTTTGTGTGTGTTTTTTTGTTTGTGTGTGTGTTTTTGTGTGTGTGAGTGTGTTTTTGTTATTTTGTGTGCGTGTTTTTTTGTTTTTGTGTGTGTGTGAGTGTTTTTGTTTTGTGCGTGTGTGTTTTTTTTGTTTTTGTGTGTGTTTTTTGTTTGTGTGTGTGTGTGTGTTATTTCGTTTTTGTGTGTGTGTGTGTTTATCTTGTTTTTGCGTTTGTGTGTATGTTTTTGTTTTTGTGTGTGCGTGCGGTTTTTGTTGTTTTTGTCTGTTTGTGTGTGTGTTTTTTTGTTTGTGTGTGTGTTTGTGTGTGTGTTTGTTTTTGTTTTTGTGTGTGTGCGTGTTTTTGTTTTTGTGTGTGTGTGTGTTTGTTTTTGTGTGTGTGTTTTTGTTTTTTGTTTGTGTCTGTGCTTGTCTTTGTGTGTGTGTTTTTGTGTGTGTGTGTGGTTTTTTTTGTGTGTGTTTTTTTGTTGTTGTGTGTGTGTGTTTTTCTTTTTGTGTGTGTGTGTTTGTTTTTGTGTGTGTGTGTGTTTTTGTTTTTTGTGTGTGTTTGTTTTTGTGTGTATGTGTTTTTTTGTTTGTGTGTGTGTGTGAGTGTGTTTTTGTTTTTGTGTGTGTCTGTGTGTGTTTGTTTTTGTGTGTGTGTGTGTTTTTTTGTTTGTGTGTGTGTGTTTTCGTTTTTGTGTGTATTTTTGGTTTTTCTGTATGTGTGTGTTTTATTGTTTATTTTGTGTGTATATGTGTGTGTTTTTGTTTGTGTTTGTCTTTGTGTGTGTTTTTGTTTTTGTGTGTGCGTTATTTTGTTTGTGTGTGTGTGTTTTTTTGTTTGTGCGTGTTTATTTGTTTGTGTGTGTGTGTTTGTTTGTCTGTGTGTGTTTTTTAGTTTGTGTGTGTGTGTGTGTTTCTTTTTGTGTGTGTGTGTGTGTTTTTTGTTTTGGTGTGTGTGTGTTTTGTTTTTGTGTGTGTGTGTTTGATTTTGTGTGTGTGTGTTTTTGTTTTTGTTTGGTTTTTGTTTTTGTGTGTGTGAGTGTGTGTTTGTTTTTGTGTGTGTGTGTGTTTTTGTTTTTGTGTGTGTCTGTGTTTTTGTTTTGTGTGTGTGTGTGTTTGTTTTTGTGTGTGTGTGTGTGTGTTTGTTTTTGTGATTGTGTGTGTTTGTGTGTGTTTGTTTTTGTTTTTGTGTGTGTGTTTGTTTTTGTGTGTGTGTCTTTTTGTTTTTGTGTGTGTGTGTCTGTGTGTATGTTTTTGTTTTTGTGTGTGTGTGTGTTTTTGTTTTTGTGTGTGTGAGTGTGTTTTTGTTTGTGTGTGTGTGTATGTGTGTGTTTTTGTTTTTGTGTGTGTGTGAGTGTTTTTGTTTTTGTGTGTGTGTGTGTTTTTTTGTTTTTGTGTGTGTGTTTTTAAGTTTGTGTGTGTGTGTGTTTGTTTTTTGTGTGTGTGTTTTTGTTTGTGTGTGAGTGTGTTTGTGTGTTTTTGTTTGTGTGTGTGTGTATGTTTTTGTTTTTGTGTGTGTGTGTGTTTTGTTTTTGTGTGTGTGTTTTTTTTGTGTGTGTGTGTGTGTGTTTTTGTTTTTTCTGTGTGTGTGTTTGTTTTTGTGTGTGTGTTTTTGTATTTTGTGATTGTGTGTGTGTTTGTTTTTGTTTTTGTGTGTGTTTGTTTGTGTGTGTGTGTGTGTGTTTTTCTTTTTGTGTGTGTGTGTGTTTGTTTTTGTGTGTGTGTTTGTGTGTGTGTGTGTTTTTTTGTTATTGTGTGTGTGTGTGTTTTTGTTTTTGTGTGTGTGTTTTTGTTTGTGTGTGTGTGTGTTTGTTTTTGTGTGTGAGTGTGTGTCTTTGCTTTTGTGTGTGTGTGTGTGTGTTTGTTTTTGTGTGTGTGTGTTTTTTTGTTTTTGTGTGTGTGTGTGTGTTTTTTTTTGTTTGTGTGTGTGTGTGTTTGAGTGTTTTTTTTTGTTTTTGTGTGTGTGTGTGTGTGTTTGTTTTTGTGTGTGTGTTACTTTTTGTTTTTGTGTGTGTTTGTATGTGTGTTTTTGTTTTTGTGTATGTGTGTTTTTTGTTTGTGTGTGTGTGTGTTTCTTTTTGTGTGTGTGTTTGTGTGTTTGTTTTTGTGTGTGTGTTTTTGTTTGTGTGTGTCTTTGTTTATGTGTGTGTGTTTTTGTTTTGTGTGTGTTTGTGTGTGTGTTTTTGTGTGTGTGTATTTTTTTGTTTTTGTGTGTGTGTGTGTTTTTTTGTTTGTGTGTGTGTGTTTGTTTGTGTGTGTGTGTGTTTGTTTTTGTTTTTGTGTGTGTGTGTGTTTGTGTGTGTGTTTTTTTGTTTTTGTGTGTGTGTGTGTTTTTGTTTTTGTGTGTGTGTTTTTGTTTGTGTGTGTGTGTTTGTTTTTGTGTGTATATGTGTGTTTGTTTGTTTTTGTGTGTGTGTGTTTGTTTTTGTGTGTGTGTCGGTGTGTTTGTGTCTTTGTTTATGTGTGTGTGTGTTTTTGGTTTTGTGTGTGTGTGTGTCTGTTTGTTTTTTTGTGTGTGTGATTTTTTGTTTTTGTGTGTGTGTGTGTGTCATTTTGTTTGTGTGTGTGTGTGTTTGAGTGTGTTTTTTTGTTTTTGTGTGTGTGTTTTTTTTGTGTGTATGTGTGTGTTTGTTTTTGTGTCTGTGTGTTTGTGTGTGTTTTTTTGTTGGTGTGTGTGCGTGTGTTTGTTTTTGTGTGTGTGTGTGTTTTTGTTTTTGTGTGTGTGTGTGTGTTTTTGTTTTTGTGTATGTGTGTGTTTGATTTTGTGTGTGTGTGTGTTTTTGTTTTTGTTTGTGTTTTTGTTTTTGTGTGTGTGAGTGTGTGTTTGTTTTTGTGTGTGTGTGTGTTTTTGTTTTTGTGTGTGTCTCTGTTTTTATTTTGTGTGTGTGTGGGTTTGTTTTTGTGTGTGTGTTTTTCTTTTTGTGATTGTGTGTGTTTGTGTGTGTTTGTTTTTGTTTTTGTGTGTGTGTTTGTTTTTGTGTGTGTGTGTCTTTTTGTTTTTGTGTGTGTGTGTCTGTGTGTATGTTTTTGTTTTTGTGTGTGTGTGTGTTTTTGTTTTTGTGTGTGTGAGTGTGTTTTTGTTTGTGTGTGTGTGTGTATGTGTGTGTTTTTGTGTGTGTGTGAGAGTTTTTGTTTTTGTGTGTGTGTGTGTGTTTTTGTTTTTGTGTGTGTGTTTTTTTGTTTGTGTGTGTGTGTGTGTTTGTTTTTTGTGTGTGTGTTTTTGTGTGTGTGTGTGTGTTTGTGTGTGTGTTTTTTGTTTTGGTGTGTGTGTGTTTGTTTTGTGTGTGTGTGTGTGTGTTTGAGTTTGTGTGTGTGTGTGTTTTTGTTTTTGTTTGTGTTTTTGTTTTTGTGTGTGTGAGTGTGTGTTTGTTTTTGTGTGTGTGTGTGTTTTTGTTTTTGTGTGTGTCTGTGTTTTTGTTTTGTGTGTGTGTTTGTTTTTGTGTGTGTGTGTGTGTGTTTTTGTTTTTGTGATTGTGTGTGTTTGTGTGTGTTTGGTTTTATTTTTGTGTGTGTGTTTGTTTTTGTGTGTGTGTGTCTTTTAGTTTTTGTGTGTGTGTGTCTGTGTGTATGTTTTTGTTTTTGTTTTATATGTGTGTGTTTTTGTGTGTGTGAGTGTGTTTTTGTTTGTGTGTGTCTGTTATTTTGTTTTTGTGTGTGTGTGAGTGTTTTTGTTTTTCTGTGTGTGTGTGTTTTTTTGTTTTTATGTGTGTGTTTTTTTGTTTTTGTGTGTGTGTGTGTGTTTTTTTTTGTTTGTGTGTGTGTGTGTTTGAGTGTGTTTTTTTGTTTTTGTGTGTGTGTGTCTTTTTTTCTTTTTGTGTGTGTGTTTGTTTTTGTGTCTATGTGTTTGTGTGTGTTTTTTTGTTGGTGTGTGTGTGTATTGTTTTTGTTTGTGTTTTTGTTTTTGTGTGTGTGAGTGTGTGTTTTTTTTTGTGTGTGTGTGTGTTTTTGTTTTTGTGTGTGTCTGTGTTTTTGTTTTGTGTGTGTGTGTGTTTGTTTTTGTGTGTGTGTGTTTTTGTTTTTGTGATTGTGTGTGTTTGTGTGTGTTTGTTTTTGTTTTTGTGTGTGTGTTTGTTTTTGTGTGTGTGTGTCTTTTTGTTTTTGTGTGTGTGTCTGTGTGTATGTTTTTGTTTTTGTGTGTGTGTGTGTTTTTGTTTTTGTGTGTGTGAGTGTGTTTTTGTTTGTGTGTGTGTGTGTATGTGTGTGTTTTTGTTTTTGTGTGTGTGTGAGAGTTTTTGTTTTTGTGTGTGTGTGTGTTTTTTTGTTTTTGTGTGTGTGTTTTTTTGTTTGTGTGTGTGTGTGTGTTTGTTTTGTGTGTGTGTGTTTTTGTGTGTGTGTGTGTGTTTGTGTGAGTGTTTTTTGTTTTGGTGTGTGTGTGTTTGTTTTTTTTGTGTGTGTGTGTGTTTTTGTTTTTGTTTGTGTTTTTGTTTTTGTGTGTGTGAGTGTGTGTTTGTTTTTGTGTGTGTGTGTGTTTTTGTTTTTGTGTGTGTCTGTGTTTTTGTTTTGTGTGTGTGTGTTTGTTTTTGTGTGTGTGTGTGTTTTTGTTTTTGTGATTGTGCTTGTTTGGTTTTATTTTTGTGTGTGTGTTTGTTTTTGTATGTGTGTGTCTTTTTGTTTTTGTGTGTGTGTCTCTGTGTGTATGTTTTTGTTATTGTTTTTTTGTGTGTGTTTTTGTGTGTATGTGTGTGTTTTTGTTTTTGTGTGTGTGTGTTTTTTTGTTTGTGTGTGTGTGTGTGTTTGTTTTTTGTGTGTGTTTTTTTGTTTTTGTGTGTGTGTGTGTGTTTTTTTGTTTGTGTGTGTGTGTGTTTGAGTGTGTTTTTTTGTTTTTGTGTGTGTGTGTCTTTTTTATGTTTTTGTGTATGTGTGTTTGTTTTTGTGTCTGTGTGTTTGTGTGTGTTTTTTTGTTGGTGTGTGTGCGTGTGTTTGTTTTTGTGTGTGTGTTACTTTTTGTTTTTGTGTGTGTTTGTGTGTGTGTTTTTGTTTTTGTGTATGTGTGTTTTTTGTTTGTGTGTGTGTGTGTTTCTTTTTGTGTGTGTGTTTGTGTGTTTGTTTTTGTGTGTGTGTGTGTTTTTGTTTTTGTGTGTGTGTTTTTGTTTGTGTGTGTGTGTGTCTTTGTTTATGTGTGTGTGTTTTTGTTTTTGTGTGTGTTTGTATTTGTGTGTGTGTTTTTGTGTGTGTCTATTTTTTTGTTTTTGTGTGTGTGTGTGTGTGTTTTTGCTTTTGTGTGTGTGTTTTTGTTTGTGTGTGTGTGTGTTTGTTTTTGTTTTTGTGTGTGTGTGTTTGTGTGTGTGTTTTTTTGTTTTTGTGTGTATGTCGGTGTGTGTGTGTCTTTGTTTATGTGTGTGTGTGTGTTTGGTTTTGTGTGTGTGTGTGTGTGTCTGTTTGTTTTTTTGTGTGTGTGTTTTTTTGTTTTTGTGTGTGTGTGTTATTTTGTTTGTGTGTGTGTGTGTTTGAGGGTGTTTTTTTTTTTGTGTGTGTGTTTTTTTTGTGTGTATGTGTGTGTTTGTTTTTGTGTCTGTGTGTTTGTGTGTGTTTTTTTGTTGGTGTGTGTGCGTGTGTTTGTTTTTGTGTGTGTGTGTGTTTTTGTTTTTGTGTGTGTTTGTGTGTGTGTGTGTGTTTTTGTTTTTGTTTTTGTGTGTGTTTGTTTGTGTGTGTGTGTGTGTGTGTTTTTGTTTTTGTGATTGTGTGTATTTGTGTGTGTTTGGTTTTGTTTTTGTGTGTGTGTTTGTTTTTGTGTGTGTGTGTCTGTGTGTATGTTTTTGTTTTTGTGTGTGTGTGTGTTTTTGTTTTTGTGTGTGTGAGTGTGTTTTTGTTTGTGTGTGTGTGTGTGTGTGTGTTTTTTTGTTTGTGTGTGTGTGTTTTCGTTTTCGTGTGTATTTTTGGTTTTTCTG